>NC_056730.1:989872463-990044963 GCF_019279795.1 Protopterus annectens
CTGAGTTACAGCACAATGACACTAAATATACAGAACCAACTGATATTGCCAGCATCCTGGCAGATAGTTTCAATGCTAACTTTACCCCCCCTCTCACCCCCTAAAGGGCCCATCTTTATACCGGATGAATACAAAGTTCCTGTAATCATGGCTGCACAGGTAAAAAACTCACTCTCCAAAGCCAAAAACACAGCATCCATGGGACCTGACAACATCCCATGCTGCCTTCTACATGAACTACAGAATGAACTGGCACCCCACCTAAGTACCATGTTCAATCATAGCCTTACCTCAGGCTTTGTGCCCATTGAATGGCACACTGTGACAGTTATCCCACTCCACAAAGGGGGAGGGCCAAAACAGACCCCGGGAACTACTGCCCCATTAGCCTGATGAGCCTGGTCTGCAAGGCCATGGAACATATCATCATGGAACTCATAAACAAAGAAATTGGAGATCTCCAAACTCTGGACCCCACACAGTTTGGGTTTGTAAAAGGCAGATCATGTCCCCTAAACCTGATAGACTTCTTTGAAGTAGTCACCAAAGCCATAGATGTGGGTAAGGTGGTTCACACAGCCTATCTAAATCTCGCCAAGGCATTCAACACCATCCCCCACTCTGGAATTATAGATAAACTCACTAAACTAGGTATAAATCCCTATGTCACAAGATGGGTTGCCAACTGGTTTACTGACAGAACCCACACTGTGAAAGTAGCAGACTCCAAATCAGACTTCAGACCAGTGACAAGTGGAGTACCACAGGGTTCAGTCCTGGGTCCTCTCCTATTTGGTATCTACTTCTCTGAAGTACAGGCTAACACAGAAGGTCTTTGGCTAATGAAGTTCGCAGATAACTGCAAACTAGGAGCCATAATCGAAACTCCTAACGATGTGGACATCCTACAAAAGGGCCTCACTGAGACAGATACCTGGTGTCAAAGCCATGGTCTCAAGCTCAATGCCAAAAAATGCATTGTCACCCCTTTGGTAAAAACTCTGTACCCAATGAACTACCACATAGGCGGTAGTCTACTTAACACCGAAAATGTGATAAGAGACCTTGGGACACAGGTGGACAGTAGTTTCTCCTTTGATAATCACATTGCCACAGTGGTCAAGAAATCCTTCTATGTGGCACACCTCATCACAAAAGGTTTCTCATCCAGAAAAAAAGAGGTCATTGTTCCCCTCTACTCATCACTCATTAGACCCATTATAGAGTACAATGCCCCTTTTGGTATGTACCTCACAAGACATCTACAACAACTGGAAAGGCTGCAAAAATACCTCACAAAGAGGATTACTGGCCTCAAACAGATGCCTTATGCAGACCGTCTCAAAAAACTCCAGCTTTACTCTGTCAAATATCGCCTACTCAGAGGTGATCTCTGCCTAACATACAAAGCTATGTCAAAACCAGAGCTGTTGGACATGCTCCACTTAAAGAAATCCCAATCCATCCGAGCTATACGCTCTAGGGACCTAAACCTTGTCACCACAATTGATAGATTCCTGTCCCAGAGACTTCCCATACTCTGGAACAGACTAGCTATCTATGTCAAACAGAGCTCCTCATTAGCACTCTTCAAGAAAAATCTTGATGATTGGATGGGTAATAGGAAATTCACCCCTGGGATCCGTTCTGTGGTTCTGCTTGACAGGGGCACAGGAAAAGAATGTTCTTGGGTGGCAAAAGCCAGGGTATCTTTTTGGCTAGGCTTGTATAGGCCCTAGGGCCAATAGCCTAGTACATACCTATGAATCTATGAACACATACATATACATATATATATATATATATATATATATATATATATATGTGTGTGTGTGTGTGTGTGTGTGTGTGTGTGTGTGTGTGTGTGTGTGTATATATATATATATATATATATATATATATATATATATATATATATAAATATAAATATATATATATATATATATATATATATATATATATATCTATAGATATATCTACATCTATATCTATAGATATAGATATAAATATGTATTTGGGTATGTATGTGTATATACATATATATATATATATATATATATATATATATATATATATATATATGAGTCTACCTGAAAATGTTGAAAGTCCACAACACCGACAACGAGGACACTGACACCGGAAGATCGACAACGGAGAAGACCGAAAGTTGAGAATCCCGACGCTGAGAACACCGACATGTTAAGGTAAGTGTGTGATAGGGACGGACGTTAGAGTCAGGGTGTGGGTAAGGTAAGTGTGCGATAGTGACGGATGTTAGGGTAGGATGTGGGTCAGGTAAGTGTGCGATAGTGACGGACTTTAGGTTTAGGGGCGGGTTAAGTGAGTTAGGGTTAGTGTGCGGGTAAAGTAAGTGTGTGATAGTGACAGACTTAAGGGTTAGGGGCGGATTAAGTGAGTTAGGTTAGGGTGCAGGTAAGGTAAGTGTGCGATAGTGATGGACCTTAGGGTTAGTGTTTGGGTTAAGGTTAGTGCATAGATAGTTGTGTATGTAAGGTTTAGTGTAGGTTTGTAAGGTTTTTGGTGTGCTTGTGTTGTGTGTGTGTTTTTCGGGAAATGTATTGGTTTTTTTGATTGTCGGGATTGTGGTTTGTCGGGCATGTGAAGTTTTTTGTTTTTGAACTTTCGGTTTTGTCGTGTCGGTTATTTCGTTTGTGGTGTTTTGGCATGTCGGTGTTATCAGGTAGACCCATGTGTGTGTGTGTGTGTGTGTGTGTGTGTGTGTGTGTGTGTGTGTGTGTGTGTGTGTGTGTGTGTGTGTGTGTGTGTTTGTATACTGACAGGAGAGAAGTGTTCAAGTGCTTTGTATTATACTTTTCTCATTAGAAGCAGAATCCATCTTGTTTGAAGATGGATGCTGTCAGTCTTGACCTGTCTTTAGCTTTTTACACTGTCTTGAAATTTTCTAATGCCAGCAAGGAAGATAGTACTAATGTGGAAGATCAGAACTTGGTGCTTAATGAGTAAAAGCACAGATAAGGTTCTGCAGGTTCTTAACCAGCAAAACAGTGTAGAGATATTTAGTTTGAATTGATCAATGAGTATAGTTTTATAGAGAACAAAATATTTACTGATAAGCTTTTACAATATAAAATGACTGCAGTTTGCTTAATCTCCCACTTACATGTGCTCTTTTACAAGATAGGAGATCATTCTACTGTGCTGAACTGCATTGCATGAAGTTATTATATTTATATATATATATATATATATATATATATATATATATATATATATATATATATATATATATATATATATATATAATAGATCTAGATATATGTACATATTTTCATGCAAGGGTCTGCTGTGTTTTATATGAAATATCTTGTATTATAATTGTTCATTGATTGAGCTTTGTAATCATACATTATAAAGTGATTAATTTGTTAAAGTATACATTGCAGACCCAGCACTAAAAACATTATAAAACATTTCCAAAGGAAAGTATGTCCATACAAGAAAAACACAACAAAAATATTTTCTGACATGTTAAAATGCAAAAACAACTTTATTAGAGGAATAAGCACTTTCATATGTTTTTAAACTGACCTCATTGAAACTTCACCACACTGATTTACTGTTTCCAGTTTGCTAATGAGATGTACCAGTTATGTAAGCTGTACATTAAATCATGTGTCATACAGTTTCTATAGCTTCTTATGACTGTAACATTCCTGTGAATGGTTTCAAAATACTTTTCTGAAGTTCTGTTCTATTCTGTTGTATTTTCTTGAGCTATTTTAGCAGTTTACTAACAGTTTTAATGTAGTGTATTGAGGGTTAGCTTTGTATCTTTTATCTAGATTTTAGGTTCATAGGTTCATACTAGGCTATCTGCCCTAGGGCATTTATAAGCCTAGCCAGAATGTGTTTGGCTTTCGCCACCAATTTTAAATTTATTTTGCTATGCCCTTTTTCGAGGTTAGTATACTGTGCCTCTGTCTAACAGTGACACAGAAGTGATACCCAGGGTAAATCTATGATCTCCCATCCACTCATCAAGATTCCTCTTGAAGAGAGTCAATGAGGGACTCTGCCTAACCTGGACTGGGATTTTATTCCAGAGTGAAGGGAGCCTCTGGGTTATGAATCTGTCCATCCAGCATGTCCTATTTATTTCAGTGCTGAGGTTCAAGTCTCTCGAGCGTGTAGGTCAATGGGATATGGATTTTCTGAGGTGCAGCATGTCCATTAATTCCGGGTTGGACATGGCTTTATACATCAGGCACAGATCGCCTCTGAACAGGTGGTATGCCACTGAGTAGAGCTGGAGTTTCTTTAACCGGGCAGCATATGGCATCTGTTTGAGCCCTTTGATCCTCTTGGTGGGGTACTTTTGGGGTCTTTCCAGTTGCTGCAGGTGTCTGGTAAGGTGCATCCCAAAAGGGGCATTGTACTCAATTATTGGCCTGATGAGGGATGAGTAAAGAGGCACGATGACCTCCCCTGATCTAGATGTGAATCCCTTCATGATTAGGTGGGCTGTATAAAATGTTTTTCTAACCACTTTGGCCACGTGGTTGTCAAATGAGAGATTGCTATCAACTTGGGTCCCCAGGTCCCTAATTACTTCTTCTGTACTTAATGGATTACCACCTACGTGGTAATTTGTGGGCACTTTGTTTTTGCCAAAGGGGATGACTATACACTTTTTGGCATTTAGCTTGAGGCCATGGCTCTGGCACCAGTTGTCTGTTTCTATGAGGCCCTTTTGGAGGATGCTTGTGTCAGCTGGAGAGTCAATTATGGTACCCAGTTTGCAGTCATCAGATTAGTATTATGGGTCTCATTACGTGGTGGTTCAGCGGTAGCATTGTTGACTCACAGCAAGAGGTTCTCCTATTCGATTCTCGGCTTGGGTTGGGAGTGCCTTCTGTGTGGAATCTGCATGTCCTCCCCACGGTCGAGTGGACATTCAAAAGACATGCGTTGAATGGGTGTGCCTTTGTTGAAGGTTGGGCATCGGGCTGGCAAGTCGGCACCATAAAAGAACAACTGCCAATCATTAGCAGACCGGAGTTCTGCTGTGGCGACCCCTAAAAGCCTTAAGACAAACAGCAAGTATCATGGGTCTCATTGGTAGCATTACTTAATAACTGGGTGAAGTTAAGGACAAGAAATATGTCATTATGGATTATATATCTGGATAATTGGTTTTATAAGAGTGGCAGATTATGTTGAACTCACCAGCAAAATCTTGTGTTGTTTAGAGATTTTTCACTGATGTTAATGGAACACCAGATATTGTCCGGTCTCCAGTCAGGCTTTTGTTATTTTGCATACATCTATTAAGGGTGTTTTCATTGTCCTCTGTGTACCACTTTAGAGGTGCATTAATGACATTTCAAGAACCTGTCCAGAGCCTTTAAATTGTCATCTGGGCTTCACCGTTGCATGTGGCTTACCAATATGAAGACTTGTTTTCATTACAGACAGTAAATATACAGTGATTTAACTGAGCTTAATAGCGAATTCAGACAGTGTCCTAATAAGAGGGCATATATACTATGTTAAGAGGTTCATTAAAATATTTCTGGTACCTCCAAACAACCTCAGTAACATTGATCAGAACTTCCATATATTTGCTTTCCACAGCTTGAGTGAGGTTGCACATTATCTTACAGTGGTAAGAGTCTTTGAGAACATTGCATCCAGTTGGTTGGGTAGTATCTATTACTGCTGCCACTATGGCATTTTAGTGTCTCATCTGAACTACAAGAGCTCTTCTCATACATTTTTTAGAAAGAACTTCTTCCTTGACAATTAAAGTCAACTATAAATGGGATGATTTCTATAACAAGAACTCACGATGCTCAGGCAATTACTTCTCACTGCCTCATCAGAGGCTGAAGACTTAAATGTAATTCTAACAAATTCAAGATCCCCAGCTTTACACAGAACACTACTGATCTCTTTTATGATGTAGGATTTGAGTTCATTCTACAGTGATGCTTTTGACAAATTTTCTTCATTGATCTTCAGATATCTAAAGTCAACCTAGCCAATGCTCTTTTAGATGCATGCAATTCACTCACAGGTGAAAATAGATGAAAGCTCTTCCCGCATCTTAACTCACATGTTCAAAAGATGTGGCCTCATGATTGCTCACTCAGCGGCAAGGTCGCACATCAAACTTTGAATTAAGTTACACTTGCACCAAGTACACAAAAGAGCTTTATTTCACTCTGCATGGCGTTTGGTATGGACAGTGCATTGCTTGCATAGACATGTAATAGTAAGTTTATATTCGCATTCATATTTGGGAAGCTTATCCTCCAAACCATGCATTCAATCTCGGAGTAAGATTACAGATGCAGAAGCACATACCCTCCTTCTCCATTAAAATTAAAAAAAAAAGTCTCTTACAGAAAATAACAAATCTTTATATCTATATCTGTAAACAAAAGGACCCAAAGGAATTTCACATTAAGTGACTCATAGCCAAACTCAGTAAACATTTGATTCACTACAGAAGGAATCCATGTGGGCTACATTCAGGTAGGGCTTATGGAGCATTCCCACATCTGCCTGAGACCTTTAATACTCAGCAACTGTAGAAAAAGAGTGAAAATCCCAAAGTTTAATATTTTTGTTCCTACACCTATTCTATGTATAGGGGTAAGTATGTTTATAACTAGCTATTACTTTTCCAGATCTAATAAAAACTCAATATATTTCCCTGTTAATGAAATGATGCTCCACATCTGTAAAATTGGAGGTCATTGTCAGGCTTTAAGCTGCCAGAATCTATGCTACTCATGACTTCCGTCTGAATTTCTCTCTTCACCTTATAGCTGTTAGTTCCCCCCCAAGACAACTGTGTCTTGCCATGTCAAGTAACGTGGGTGGACACTAGGCACATGTCAGATCATGCCACCTCCAGATACCTGACCACAATACTAGGTCTTTTACAATACCAATATAGGTGAAATCCACTCAGTTTTATTCTAGACTGTAATGATGGAATTCTCTCTGGACTCTGTAGTGGCAAACAGGGCTGGTGTTCGCCTTTTTTAAGGATGAAAATAAGTAAATAAATAAATAAATGACAAATAAAAAAATAAATAATTAATTAATTAATTTATAGACAAATTGAACCAGATCAGGTGTTCAAACTATAGAGGAGTTATGCTGTGCTTTTCAGTCTACTTGGATGAAATATCAATACCTTCAAGTTAGAGTTCATAACAGTGCAGGAAAAGAGTGGATTGTCCTTTTCAGGTATGGGGACATGCCTTCCCTTACTACAGGATTTCAAGTACCTTTAGTGCTTGCCTACGTAGATACCATATATCAGCTAAATGAGGCAATAACTGCACTTCTCACAGTGCTGCATGGCCATAAAATGAGATTTTTGTTCTCTGAAAAACTCATAGAATTTTGGTGATTTTCACTCTGGGGGCTGAATAAAAAAATGAAATAATGGCCATTTCCACCAAAACTGCTATGTGTCTACAGGTATCTTACTCTCAGTTCTTTTTCTTTTTTTTTTCACCAGATGTTTAGGGTTTCCAAATACTGTGACAGGAATTAACCCCATTCATAAGTCATGCCACATTTAAGGCTCATGAAATTAGCATTGTTAATAACTCAAATGTCCAGATATTTACCTCATATTTGGTCTGTCTTGCAAAGAATTTGTGGTTCAAGGCACTATATGATGACATACATTTGAGTTCAGACTTCATATCCTTTAGAAAATGAATGTTAATACATATCCTGTTATTCTAACAACTTTCTAAATTTGTAAGAGCAATATTTATAATCTCTCTGTATTTTTTTTTTGGTTTTGTTCCCCTCACCATTATTTGAAGCTTCATCCAGATTTCTTGTACTAAGAGGTTGACAGGTGTGACATTCCATCTTTAACATCTACCAAGAGACCTCTCTTTAGTACTGGCTATGTACCGAGAATTAACTCCTTTTTATACATTATAAGGAATCCTCTGTATTAACAGCACACTTAAATATGCCTGAAAATTATTCTTTTTTATTAGACCCATTGCTCCTGCTACTATTGGGAAATCTTGTGTCTTTATTCCCCATTTGTCTACTTTCTGGTTGCATAACCTGTTAGTTTTTAACTTTACATGGCAAGTTGCGGCATCTGATACTGCATGAGTACCTCAGAGTAGAGCTGCTACTGCTTTGGATTGGGAAGAGACAAACAATATTGACCAAGTACCTTCTAATGATTGCCTGCATGGCTGCTGTTTGTATATTCTTGTCTTCCTTCTCTGAAAGGAGGCCTTTGGAGGAATTGTATCTCTCAGGTGGGCGTCTGTGAACCCTTGCAGATCCCCCAGGACAAGCTAAAAACTGTACTAGAGAAACTTTTGTTTGGTTAGCACTTTTGGGTCTGCTGACACAGCAATCCTCATCAAGGGTAGTAAAAGGAACTTTATGGAGTAAAAAATGTTGTGTAATGGCATATGGTACAACTGCTACATTATAGCTTGTTCATAACCTCCAGAATACAGTATTATCTTGTAGCACTTTAGAAGAAAACCTTCATTTTTTGCATCCCAATGTATGTCATGGGCATGTCATCTGATTGCTAACTTTTATTTTACTTCTAAACATTTCACATTGAGGTCACATGAGCTAAAGTGCCACTCAGCTGTCTTACTGAATTCTTCACCTAACTCCTAAGGCTATAGAATATGCTCAATTTGGAAATATCTCCCTTGATACTTCTGTGTTATGCTCCCAAGCCATTTTCTAAAGGAAACTTATGGCTGTACTTAATATTCACTTTTTGCAACTTTTTATGTATTTTTCTTTAAAGCTGCATTATGCATCAGGAAAGCGAATATTAAAATATACACAGACTTTTTACCTTATCAGTAATGAAATATGCCTGTTAAGCACTGTATTCCCCTCTTGAAAGGAGCCCATTTCACTAATTTCCTGAAAAATGTTTCCTGCACATGTTGCTTGTAGTGAGACTTCTGCTAAAGTATTTTGATTAGTATCCAAATAAAGGATTTTCTCGCTACAGATATATTGTTACTTGCTATTGTTTGAAGTCTATCGAGCTGAATATGGATTAGATTACATGACACAGGGAAATGTACTTACATCATTGTTTTATCGTGATCACACAAAGAGATGGCAGTAGGCTGGGACTGAGAATTTATTTTTTGCTGTAAATGCTAGAACAAAAAACAAAAAATCTATCAAGCCTGAGACACAGATGTCTTCCCTTGCTGTCAGTAAGCATTATCACATTAAGATATTGCTCCATCCACCAAAACAATAGTTGTGTATTTTAATTAAATATTATGTAACTAATTTAATAGCAAAATTATAACACTGATCAACCTATGCAATGTTTGACAAGAGTTTTCACTGTATTTCAAGAACTAATAAAATACATTCCCTAGAGACAAGACCAAGGTAACTATAATTTCTTAACAATCTGTTGTTGCATGATGTAACCTGCATCATTTCCTTTGGGTATTTTGCATCAACAAGGATTAAACAATCTCTAATTATGTTTGTGAAAATATATATTAAATGCACATCTAGACTTAGGTTGTTTAGTTATAACAGCAACAATTAATACAGAAACAGATCTTTCAGACATTTTGACATAATGAGTTTTGGTCATTGTCAAGGGTTATTTATGTATTACTGGAGACTGCAGAACATGTTACACTTCTAAGATATACAACTGTGGCTATTACACAGCTGTCCACTATTTAGATTTGCCTGCAGTTATTTTGATAGTCTTTGCTTACTTCACTGGAGGCACGAAAGAAAACAAGAAGATAGACATCTCCATAATCAGGATGTATATGGTAGCCAGGGAGACAATGGCAGCTTTTTGTTAAAACTTTAAGAACTGCAACAGACTTTCTGAAGTCATGAATAGGCTGTGATGTAGCATGCAGTTAAAGAGCTAAACTACAGTATCTCAGACATCCAAATAAATGCCTTGTCCAGAAAAACTACCTACTTTGGTAAGATTTCTGCCTCAGCAGGGAGGAATAAGACAGGGAGATAGCTTTTATCTAGTCTTTTAAGCCAGTATGTATTCAAACGGTGGCAGCTATTTATATTTTATTTTCTTTTTTATCATCCATTCAAGTCTAACCAAGGTCAGAATGTTGCCTTCTAGCTCAGGCAGGTAGGAAATCCCAACTATAAGAGACTGTGCAAAGCTCAGATATTTTTTTTCTAGCACGTGTGATGAGCAATTAGTTAATGGGATACTGATTTTGCTAGTATTAGCTAGAAATGCATCTATTTTTTAAATACTCACAAGAAGAAGCTCAATGCATTTAGCCTTTTACCAGTAACCACAATGCAAATATTTTTTTCAATATAGTAAGTCTCTGGTTTGCCCTAGATCTATCTGGATTAAAGAAAATTCTGGTAATCCTGTAGGAGTCTAAAAGCACCAAAATGCCAGATTCCAAATCATTACAACAAGAGACTGCAGACTTGGGTCCCAGCATTTTATCATTTGTATGTACTGGTTTGTACTAAGCAATTGGATATCTGCTCTAATATGGTCTTCACAAGAAGTATGAAAGGCTGGTCAATTAACAAGATAATGTACAGATAGAAACAAATCACAGACATATGTCTGAGGACCAAGACAACTATACAAGTTATACCCAACACATGCTTTCTAAAAATATCTGTTCTATTAAAAAAACAGATATACATTTGAAGTTTCAGAATAGGAGAGCAAACTGTCTACAAAGTTACACATGGCTACTGTCATTTTGCTGAGGGGGTACAGTGAATATGCCACTCTGCGCAAAAGAGGCAGGCTGTTTTGGCAATCTGTTTCACTACCCAGACAATAGTCTCATTTGGAAATATTGGGTGTTTATGTTGTTTCAGAATTCCATGGTTTTGCTAGTTTTATAATTATAATATCATTCATGATAAAGTGATGTGCTTACTAATAAACTGATCACAACCTCTATGATATGTGATTGTACTTTGTAGGGAAAGTGAGGCGTGGGAAAACATGGTTACTGCTGCAAACCATTTTGTCCTTGAGCCTTACAGCTCAACATAACAGTTCTTGACTCAAGTTGGGGACCATTTTTAATTCTTCTCCCTCCTTCCCTCTCCGAGCATAGTTTTTTTTTCAATTGTTGTGTAACCTTCCCCTCTTTTCATTTCTTCCATCCCATTTCTGGGTCAGGGGAAAATGCTGTCTACAAAACTACATTTGCCAGTAGCATTTTTGTGGGGGCATGGGGAGTATGCCATTCAAATGGAAAGTGGTAGACTGGATAGATTGGGCAGTCTGTCTCACTACCTGGTCAAGAGAGCCATTTGGAATGATTGGTCTTTTATGCTCTTTCTGAGTTATGTACGTTTACTGGTTTTATAATTATGTTGTTATTCATGATGAAGTGATAATGCTTATTAATAAACTGGTCACACCATTTATCATGTGTGCTTGCATTTTGTGGAAGAAAGCAGGGAGGCGGCAAGAGTTGTTATACATCTGAACTGAAAAATTAAGATGAAGATTTCAGATAACTAAATTTAACAGCATTCAGGTAATTATATCATAAAGTGTCTCTCCTGCAGAAGAAATAGAAGATATTGAATGTACAGTTAATATGATATGTGCTCAGTCATTTTTAGCCAACATGATTCTTCATAAAATGATAAAATTAAGATTAGAGATTATGGATAAGCGTGGCAGCCAGCTTTGGTGATATTTAACCTTTCTTCCTTGGTTGAGGATCTCTTAAGCTATGTCTTAATGAGACATTTCTTTATAAAAACATTTCTTGAGGGAAATGAATTTATATATTGAAAGCCAGTAAGTATAAAACTCAAAGCATCTGTTACCGGTATAGTAAAATGTCAAAATACAAGACACCAGAAAAATGGAACAACAAATATAATATGAAAGTAAAAAAATAGGCTCACTGGTCTTTTATTATAAAAAGACTTCATCAGAATCATGCAACTAAGCACACAGTTTAAAAAAGGTGACAGCAGGAAATCACGTGTAACTAATCATCCAATCGTAAAAATCTCAATTTTGAAGCTGTATACTTTGAGATACATTTAATGCTTATACAGCCATTTATGACTGGAAAAGAGCCATCTTTAAGCCAAAGTTGCCAATAAAGCAGTTTAATTTCTAACTTAGTACCAAAGTTGCCATCTCTCATTTTCCTACCAACATTACCTACAAAAAAGAAAGTTTCCTGTAATTATTTTTGCTCTTGGTTCTGATGGCATATCAGTGTTCATATATTCTTCATGATAACTTTCTGTATTTTCCCATATAGTAAGTTTGAAGGGATTCACAGTCTGCTAAACATCGCATATAGATGGAGGACAATTAGAATGATTATTACTACCAAGTGTCCTGTTATATTTATTAGCACTTCCATGCAGGGCATTTGTCATGGATTTACAGCATTTTCATACTTTTCAGATGTAATTACCAATTTTAAAAGCATATCGTTACTCTTAGCACTTCTACTGTTATGAAAGGTTTAGTTAGGGTGTAGTGAAGGGTCAGTTGCCCTGTACACAAGATGTTGGGGGGGGGGGCATGAACAGGACAAGCCGATCAATTAGCAGTGCAGCACTTGTATTCATTCTCTGCAAGTATTTCTGAAATGAATTGTGATACTGTTTTTGTGGTGCAAGACTGAAGCACTTCAACACTGTGTATAGTATAAGTTTTTTTATATTAAGCAGTTTGCCACAGTTTTAAAAATAACTAGTCTTGAAGCAAGACCTTTTTTATCTTCAGCTTAGAGTTGAGAGACACAGAAAAAAAAGACCTGGATATTAGGAGCACTAGTCAGATAGGAAAAGAACATTTTTTTGTTCATAGGTTCATAGGACATTACTAGGTTAGTGGCCTTAGAGCCTTGTCCCCATTTGTTCTTTTTGGTTAGTTAGCAGAATGAATTTATGAACATAACAGGTGTATGATCAACACTGGCTACCCCTGCTTATAAGGGGAATGGATGCCACCACAGGGCCAAATTTGCGGTCTCCCAACCACTTATAGGTTCATAGGTTCATACTAGGCTATCTGCCCGAGGGCATTTACAAGCCTAGCCCATCGTTTTGTGGCTTACGCCACCACTTTAGTATGGGGAACTATACCCATTATTTTGCTGTGCCTCTGTCGAGCAGTGACACTGAGGTTATCCCTGGGGTATATCTGTGATCTCCCATCCATTGGTCAAGATTTCTCTTGAACAAGGCCAGCGAGGTGCTCTGCCTCACATGTACCGGGATTTTGTTCCACAGCATAGGGAGTCTTTGGGTGATGAATCTATCCCTCCAGCACGTCCTATTAATAGCCGTGTCAAGGTTTAAGTCTCCCGCCCTTGTGGCTCTGATGGATCTAGATTTTTGAGGTGAAGCATATTCATCAAATCTGGGTTTGACATGGCCTTGTATGTTAGGCAAAGGTCACCTCTGAGCAAGCGTGGCGACTGAATAGAGCTGGAGTTCTTTCAGTCGGGCAGCATAGGACAGATTTTGAGACCCTTTATCCTTTTGGTGAGGAACTTTTGTGGCCTCTCCAGCTGCTGCAAGTGTCGGGTCAGATACATTCGAATGGGGCATTGTACTCAATCATTGGTCTGATGAGTGATGAGTAAAGGGAGACTATGACCTCCCTTGATCTAGATGAGAATCCCTTCATGATAAGGTGGGCAATGTAGAAGGTCTTCCTAACTACTTTAGCTACATGGGTGTCGAATGACAGACTACTATCAACCTGGGTCCCCAGGTCCCTGATAACTTCTTCTGTGCTCAGTGGATTGCCACCTATTTGGTAGCTAGGGGTAACCTTGTTTTTCCTGAAGGGTATGACTATGCATTTTTTGGCATTTAACTTTAGGCCGTGGCTCTGGCACCAGTTATCCGTTTCTGTGAGACCCTTCTGAAGGATATCTGTATCAGATGTGTTTTCTACTATGGCCCAGTTTGCAGTCATCTGCAAACTTTGTCAGCCATAACCCTCCTGTGTTTGCTTGTACTTGGAAAAGTAGATGCCAAACAAGAGTGGGCCCAGGACTGAGCCCTGTGGGACACCACTTGTGACAGGCTTTGAGTCTGACATGGCGCCAGCAACTCTGACCCTGTGGGTTCTGTCACTCAGCCAGTTTGCAACCCATCTTGTGATGTATGGGTTGACATTTAAGCTGATGAGTTTTTCAATGATACCCGAGTGGGGTATTGTATCGAAGGCCTTAGCCAGATCGAGGTAGGCTGTATGGACTGCCTTTCCCTCATCAATGGCTTTGGTGACTGTTTCGAAAAAGTCAACCAAGTTTAAAAGGCATGATCTGCCTTTGACAAAGCCAAACTGGGTTGGATCCAAAGTCTGCAAATTCCCTATGTCTTTATTTATGAGGTCCATTATGATCCTCTCCATGGCTTTGCAGATAAGGCTTGTCAAGCTAATGGGCCGGTAATTTCCAGGGTCGGTGGAGGCATTTGAAAAGTGTCAGTGAAGAGCTCTGTTTTATGTGAATAGGAAGTCTATTCCAAAGAAACAGCAGTCTGTGGGAGACATATCTGTCTCTTCAGCATGTTCTGTTAGTGTTAAAGGCTAGGTTGAGATCTATAGGGTGAGTGACTCTTGTGCCATGTGACTTGTGGAAGTGCAGTATTTCCATTAGAGCAGGGATGGAGATTGCCCTATAAGCCAGGCACAAGTTGCCTCTCACTAGCTTATAAGATAGAGAGTAAAGTGACAGGGCTTTCAGCCTGTCCATGTAGGTCATGGTTTGAAATCCTTGTATTTTCTTAGTGAGAAACATCTGAGATCTCTCCAGCTGATGCAGGTGTTTGGTGAGGTACATGCAAAAGGGTGCATTATACTCTATTAGTGGTCTGATGTGTGTGTGTGTGTGTGTGTGTGTGTGTGTGTGTGTGTGTGTGTGTGTGTGTGTGTGTGTGTGTGTGTGTGTGTGTGTGTGTGTGAATACATAGACTAAAGAAAGCACAGTTATACATAGTACAATAACAAAGAAGAGAAAATACATGTATGTAATGTTTACAGTTTTAAATGCAAGTGATTTTTAAATGAAATGAAATGCATTTTCTAAAGAAAATGTGAAACTAAGATTGTACTGCTTTTGAAAGCATCACCAAGAATGTGTTTACAAGAACAGTTAATCACAAAGGATACAGATGGATACAGTTAATCATAAAGGATACAGCTGTCATCAGAGTATGCTTGGCACTAAGAAACCACAGCTCTTGTTGCTAAATGGGCTCTATGAAAACTAGCTGACAGCTGTAGAAACCAAATATTAAAACGGGATGATTTAAAAAAACTGTACATAATTCAATTTTCACTTAGTTGCTTGCATATTAGTAGTTGCTATTCTGTATTAATGTAAATAAAACCTGCTCTTGAAAATGCTGATTCCCTCGAAATTTAAGAATATGTAGCTATGGAACACTGTAATCAAGGAAATTAAACTAGGACAAATGAGAGAGAGACTAGAAGTCTGAAAAATTTTGGAATGAGGCTTATGTTTAAGATTTTCTACATGACATGAGACTAGTAAATAACTATAAAATGTGATATGCGGGAACTGCATGTAATATATGTGAGCCTCCTAACAGCCTTTGAAAATATAAATGCTTGTATTACCATGGTGAATATTCAGTAATAAATCTTGATTATATGTCTGCAAAGTATCTAATGAGACACCAGATTCTAATAATCAGTTGGATATTTTAATAACCACTTAAACTCTTTTTATTTAGAATAAGTTAAACACAATCCCTGGGATTCAATAAACTCTGTGTAGGCTTCGCACGAAGCCTACACAGAGTTTACATGTGTTCCTAGTAATGCAGGGTGAGCAGCAGGGCTCATCAAATATTCATGCTGTGCACCGAGTTTATACATAAATAAGCAAGGTTCTGCACAAACATACTTGTACAACTATTATGATACATCCATGCTCTATGAGGGCAATCACGCACACTGTACTATCACCGTAACATCTGCTGGAGGTATTAGGAGGGACACTGCTATACCTATATGCAACATTATGATCATTACAGGCTAGTTGACTGGTGTGCATGTCATATATGTATATATATGTATATGTATATATATATATATATATATATATATATATGTATATATATATATATATATATATATATATATATATATATATATAAAATAGAGGTCCACTATGTGATCCCGAAATCCCGAAATTCAGTATTTCGAAATTACATGGCCAAAAACCCAAGCACAACTCACAATTCTGAAAACACACAACCACGAAATTCAAAATGCCGAAACAACGCTACACATACAGTACACACATAAACACAAAACTCCCCCCATCATCAAATAAATGCATTTACACTATAGATATTCAGGGGGGCAAACCCCCCTGAACCCCAGCTCCCCACACCTCCCTACTTATATATTCTAACTCTGAGATCTCACAAACCGAAACACAAATGAAACACACACACACATCTTACAGTCCCTCACACACACACACATCACAGTTGCAACACACACTTACACACACTAAAGCCCCTAACCAACACATTTACACACACAAACTTATCTAAATTCGACCAATACATCCACAAACTGCAACAGCGGAAGCAGAAATTCAATAATTCCGTGCTTCGGGATTTTGAATTTTACGCTTCTGCCAGTTTTGGAGCTTTGAGTTTTTGGCTATGTAATTTCGAAATACTGAATTGTGGGATTTCAGTATTTCGAAATTACATAGACGTCCCATATACATATATATATATATATATATATATATATATATATATATATATATATATATATATATATATATAGGTCTACTTTGTTTCGTTGAATCTCATTTCACTGAATTTCATTTCACCCTGACCACATCGCTGAAAACACAAATTACTGAAAAATTATTTCACCGAATCTCATTTCACTGAACTGAACTTAGTATATATGGCACTGTGTAGAGTACTGTAAGGCAAGTAAAAGATATATGCCCTTTTCCCCACTGTAGTGCGATCCTGGAGTTACTATATATAGTTGGGGGGTGTGGGGGGCACAGCCCCCCACATTGGGGGTTGTGGGGGGGCATTGCTCCATGATCACACTAAAGTGGGGGAAAAGGCATATAACTTTTACTTGCCTTACAGTACTCTACACAGTGCCATATATACTAACAGCACTTCAGTGAAATATATATACATATACATATATATGTGTGTGTGTATATATATATATATATATATATATATATATATATATATATATATATATATATACATATGTGTGTGTGTGTGTGTGTGTGTGTACATATATATATCTATATATCTATATATATATATATATATATATATATATATATATATATATATATATGTGTGTGTACAGATATAGATATACATATGTTACCCATGCCATTATTGTTGTCAAGCAATTATGCATGTACTGTGTGCATCACCACAACAGATAGGACACATGCATCTTGTGTAATAATGCACTACCAGACAGTAATATTTATGCCTCAGAAAGAATTCCTAGGTATGGTCAATAAGATATGTGACAGCCCACTATGACAAAGGTGGTACACTTCTGTTATAAATCAGTGGAAGATGTGTAGGGAGATACATGAAGAAGGGTGCATGGTACTCAGTTATTGGTGTGATGAAGGCTGTGAACTATGGAGGTATTATGGCCTCTGATGTGGATGTCCTTCCCATACTCAGTAGTTGTTTTACATACAAGGGAGTAATCAGCACCGTGAATACATGCTGGTGGACATTCCACTTACCATCTACCCCAGGGCACAGCTCACAAACCAAACGGTCTGATTATAGGGTGTGATGTCTACATTATACTTGGGTTGTGTGCTTGTTTTCCTGACATAACAAATTTCCCTATGTTTTCTTGTCATTGCGGTGTTGTTATGGCTGTGGCAGCAGTCTTTGGTATGTGTTGATATGGACTATATTATACTAAAATCACAGTTGGAGTCAATGATTGCCCACAGTTTATAGTAATTCAGGCAGATGTTTAGATACAAGATGCATATGTCATTTTTGATGTCCATCACTAAAATAATAGACAGGAAAGGGTCTAGCAGACAGCCCTGATGTACAGACCTGATCACTTGACCTGAGATATAGGTTGCTTCACACACATCAACATATTTAGATGCCATCCATATGATACACTAGTCTATCCACTTGGTGATATAGATGTATATGGCCACATCTGACAGTGCTGAGTGAATTCCTCAGCATGGATTTGTGTCAAATGCCTTGGGCTTGTCAAGTTCAAAAGCTTGATAGTGTTGTCATGCATGTCCTCAATTACCTCTTTGATGAGATCTAAGAGATGTAAAAGACATGATGTAGCATTGACAGCTCACACCGGTCTGTTGCATATGTCCAGGATATCACTGGTGACCATTTAGAAAAGGTCCATGATGACACGGTAGTCCACCTCACAGATGAGGAGATTCAGGATGAGTCTACACATGCATGCATCAGGTGGTGTCCCCGCAACTCACATGGTTGCATGTTGAAAACACCTTTCTACTGAAACATAATATGTGTGGAGAGTGTGTAGAAGTGGTTATTCAACCTTGTCAGGAAGGTTTATATGATGATTTACATGGCAAGTGATTTATGATGTTGTCATTGCCTATTGACTCTGTGTGCTAGGCTTGGATGAAGGTAAGACAATCCATACTGGATATCCTCAACTGGCATAGGGTTTGAATATAATCCCTAATGTAGGGATCATTGAGAAACTCTCCCAGCAGAAGATTAAATCTCATGTCACTAGATGGGTAACCAATTGGCTCACTGACAGAACACATACTGTGAAAGCTGGTGAATCAACCTGTACCAGTAGAGCTGTCACTATTACCAAACCCCGGGGAGCTGTGCTTGGCCCTTTGCTGTTTAGAATATATTTCTCAACAGTTCAGGCTACAGTGTTTGCTGATTCTTCCATACTGCATGCAATCATTGAGTTCACCTATGATGATAACATACTACAGAAGGGGCTAACACAGACAAATGATTGGTGACAAAGCCACACAGTCTACAAATAAATGCAAAAATGTATTTTTATGTTGGCCTTCTCCAAAGTGGAATTCCCTGCTAATTACAGCATTGACAGCAGCCCTGCTATCCTGAAACACAGTGATACAACACTGGGAACACATGTAGATAGCAGTCTGAACTTTGACCACAAAGTGTCCATACAAGTATTGAAAGCCTATGTTGTGCACATCATAAGTCATGCCATCATATTCCAGTCTCAGAATTATATTACAGCACTGTACTCACACCTCATCAGAACATTAATATAGAGTATAATGCTCTCTTTTGCATATACCTCAACAGATACATGCAGCAGCTGGAGAGACCACATGGGTTACTCACCAAGGAAACACAGTGCATACAAACCATGCCATAATGTATGTGGATAGACTGAAATCCATGTCACAGTAATCTGTATCATATAGGATGAAGTGACTTCTGCCTGACCTTCAGGCCAGTCTCTGACCCTTCCCTAGTTAGAGTAGTGAACATCCACAAATCAGACATAACTGATGACATCAGCAGTGCCTGTTGAGGGGAATATAGCAATAACAATCCCTCATATGCTGATGTAAATGGCTCTCTGGAATGTCAAACAAGTGCACGCGCGCACACACGCACACACACACACGCACACACACACACACACACACACACACACACACACACACACACACACACACACACACACACACACACACACACACCAGTTGATTGCAGTGAAAATAGGTCCCCTATCTAATTACACAGACTAAAGAAGTCTGTATTTAAGACAAGCACCCCAGCTCAAATCTGCCTTGAAGTGTCCCAGACAACACTTATAGCTGATGACATCAGTGGCATCTGGTGAGGAGAATATGGCTATAACACTGTCCCACATGCTGGTGTAAAAGGCTCTCTGTAATGTCAAGCAAGAGCATGCACACACCTCAGTTGACTGCAGTGAAAATAGAATTCTTCCCTATCTAAGTACACAGACTACAGAACTTAGTACTTTACGCAAGTGCTGTAGTATAAGTCTGACTTTTACAAGACTGCAACTTATAGTGGATGACATCAGCAGTTCATGTTGGAGAAAAGACGTTGGGAGGCCTGCATGAAGTGGATGTGCAGGCATGTGCAAGTATCAAAATACTGTCAATCCATGGGAACTGGAGCAGTAACTGTAGGATACATACTTATGCTTTTCTGGCTAGACACACACACACACACACACACACACACACACATACACACACACACACACTTGACTGCAGTGAAAACAGAACCCCTACCTAAGTACACAGACTACAGAACTCAATACTTTAAACAAACTCCACAGTACAAATCTGACTTTTACAAGACTGCAGGTCAATTTATAGTAAATGATAGCAGCAGGGCATGCTGGAGAGAAGATGTTAAGGCCTGCAAAGGTTCATAGCAGGTTGCTAGCCTAATGGCCCTATGGTGTTTACAAGCCTAGCTGTATAAAAACACAAGTACCATTACTGAGCATAGTTAGATAGTCATTGTTAACAGAGCAAACTCGTGATCAGCACTGACTGGCACTGTCCATAAAGGACATAGGTGCCACCCCAGGGGTGACTTTGCAATCACCCATCCAGTTGTGAAGGTTGTGCTTAAATAATGTAATTCAGGAGCACTACTTCAAATGCAATGGGAGCCTTTTGCAGAGGAGTGGCAACCGCTGGGAGATATATCTGTCTCCCTAGCATGTTCTATTTATCTCAAAGGCTAGGTTGAGATCCCTGGAGCAAGTTATTCTTGTCTCATTTGATTTTCAAATGTCCATCATTTCCAGCAAGGCAGTATCTGAGTCTGCTCTGTAGGCTAGACATAGGTCACCTCTCCATAGCCTGCATGATACTGAGTACAGTGATAGGTCTTTCAGTCTCTCCATGTATATCATGTCTTGTTGGCCCTGGATTCTCCCAGTCACAAATGTCTGTGTTTTCTCCAGTTGCTGCAAGTGTCTGGTGATGTACAGACAGATAGGAGCATTGTACTCAATTAGTGGTCTGATAAGGGTAGAGTACAGCAGAGCTATAAACTCCCTGGTCTTGTATTGGCCTTATTTATGAGATGTGCAATATAGAATGTGTGTCTCACTACTATGGACACATAGTGATTGAAGAGTAAATTGCTACCAACATGTGTTTCCAACTCTCACAACACTGTGTTTGACCGTAGAGGGGTGCTATGTATATCATAATTAGCAGGGATACTTCATTCCCAAAAGGGACAATGAGGCATTTTTTTGCTTTAAGGTTTAGTCTGTGAGTTTGAAAGCAATATTTTGTCTGTGTCAGCCTCTTCTGTAATATGTTAAGATACTTGGGGACTCTATATGACTGCTTCCAGTTAACAGTCATCTGCAAACTTGGTAAGCCACAGGCCATCAACCATTGCCTAGACTTCAGAGAAATCATTTTCAAACAGTTGAGGGCCCAGCACAGATCCTTGTGGTATTCCACTGATAAGTGGTCTAGTGGTTGAGGTGCAGTCCCCTACTTTGACAGTGTGTGTTCTGCTGGTGATCCAGTTGGCTAAACATCTCATAATTTATGGGTTCATTCCCAGATGGGAGATTTTCTCTATGATATCTGACTGGAGATAGTGTCAAAGCCCTTGGGTAACTCAACATAGGCAGTATGTCCTGTTATCCTTCATTTAGGTATTTGAGGGCAGTATCAAAGAAGTCCACTGGGTTTAATAAACAAGACCTACACCTGAAAAAACCAAAATGCACCAGATCAAGTGTGTTGAAGGTCACCTATGTCCCTGTGGATAAGGTCCATGCTGATTCCTTCAGTAGCCTTGCAGATAAGGCTTTTTAGGCCTATGGGTCAATACTTCTAATTCTGCATGCTAACAGATTGGTGTGCATTGCATATCACACAAGATTTAATATCACATTCTGTAGTGTAGGTGATATATGTGTGAAAAAAGTACTGACACACCAGGGTTGCAGTGCTTTGGGGGGAGGCAACACATTGCTGGATTGTAAATATGTGACATATTGTTAGATAAGGCTTTCAGTTTGTTATGTTTCAACAAGTGATTTCATGTCATAGACAGAAATGGACATTAAATAACAGTAATACATAATAATATTTACTTTTCCATAGTGCAAGCAGCAGGTTTGAGTGATGGTTGGCAAAGTGTTTGCCCATGTGAGATATACATTTCCAATACTGTCCATGTTTGCGCTTAGTTAAGCAGTGCACAAATGCAAAACTCTGACAATTAGCAGTAAGCCTATGACATATCTGCTGCTTAACTAACTCTGTGGCAGCAGGTGTAAATGCAGTGACACATTTCTGTTTGAGCCCAGATTATACTGGGTTCAAATCCAAGTTTATCTAACACTTTTAAATACTTGATTTAAATAAACAGTGATAATACAATGACATTAATTCTTATAGTACATGTGTTGCTGTGTGTTGGCATAGTGCAGTGGGATAAAGTGAGATTGCATGTAAATAACCACAGCATTGTACCTCCACTCACCATCGTTTGGCATTGCTGAGCACTGTGAAACTCCGCGCAAACACAGAGGCCAAAAATTGAATGGACCCTTTGCTTTTTCTGCTATTTATCTATGATGTATGTGATTCTATTTTTTGACCAGATTGGTGTTAAAATGGGATAGATAGGAAAGTGGTGAAATGGGGAGCAAGCAGGGGGAAGAACAAAGGAAAAGCAATACAGGAATGTGCAGGAGAACCATAGCTATCCATTTCTTTAACAATAAAAACTAATCATATGTGCAGAATATTAGCTGAATTTGCACTGTCACCTCCAGAGAGAGGGAGGGGTGACAACAACGTAATCATGTTGCATAGCCAATTAGACTAAATAAAGTGTGTCAAGCAGACATGTGTGCAAAATGGTGAACTATGTATGGGATGATTTTTTTGTGGGACAGGTGCCCATTCTTTTTTTAATTCAGTAAGAGATGACTGCAGGGTAAGGGACGTAGGTATGTCTGGATCTGGTAAGTTGGGTAGGTGAGAAAGCAAATGCATGCAAACAAGACAAACAAGAAAAGAGACAGGGACAGTGAGGGACATAAAAGATTTGGGGACAACATGATTGGGGTGAGGGATGGGAAAACCATGCTGATGCTCATCAAGCTTGGAGACAGTGAGAATTGAGTCCTCACCCACTGGACTGTTATCACTGTCAGGTTACTCTGCTGGCAGCTGGAGTGGTTGACTCTTTCTCTTCCTATGGATCATGAGGAAGAGCAGCATCTCCATCAAGGCATACATGAATGCTGCAGTGCATGACCCTATACACCAACCCTGGCATCTCCCACCCAATGCTCCTGGATGGTACCACTCCACCAGCTTCCAGGGCAGTACTACCTGAGGGCACAGGTAGTGCAGGGGCAGCAGAGGAAGTACTGCCAGGTTGGCTCCCAGACGTGCTGGCCATCAGTGCTGGAGCTGGTGGAGCCAGGGAAGGCTTATTCACTGGGGCTGGCCTTCCTCACTGTCCTGTGTAGCATTTAGTGATGTGGTACATATGAATGACTTGGAGACATTTTGATGACACATAATAGAAAATAAAAAAGAGATGAGGGTTGGAGTGAGAGAAAATAGATATAAAATTAGTACCATCATATGTGATATACTATGCATTAATACAATTTTACAACTGTTTTATCTGAAGTATTATATTTAACTATTACAGCCTAACAGATACACACTATACTACAGCTTGCTGAAAGTAATCCTTGAAATGTGCATATATTGCACACACGCATGTTCCAGTTATACAGATTACAGTTTACGGCACAACATTTTTGCCAATTGTATAGAGTTTTTCATTTTGTGCAAATATTATTGAAGAAATAACATTATTGTATAGTTGTGAATTGTGGTATTTGAACCCACGACTTCTGAATACAGTCTAATATTAGACTCCTACAGTTGGTTTGTGCTACACAGTAATGTACGCATACTTGCTTTTACAGTTGGGATACACATGCTCAGTTTGATACATCTCTACAAAAGACCAAATAAGCTATCTTTAACTTTTAAAGGTACAATAACACTTCTATTCTGCTGCATACATACCACTTGCTTCCCTCAGTCTCTTCAATTGAGTAACATGAGCCTGCTGATTAAATTTACATTTGGTGGGAGCTAGGGAAAGTACATAAAAGAACAGAAGAGCTCTATGCATACTAGTCTTGCCTATATTTAGGTTTCTAAGTCTTACAAGTACTCTCTTATTGTCATAGTTACACAGCTGTGAGATGTCCGCAGATTCAAACTCACTCAACCAATGGTTGACAGTATCCCTTTTTCACCTGTGTAGGTCATTAAAATGATGCTTACACTGCTCTGCAGTGCATGACATACCAGTAACTAGTGGCACTGGTTTAAACCTGGGCCACACTATTCCTCATCTCAGACTTGTACTGGGAGCCAGAATAGTTCCCATGCAGAAGCCTTTAGCTGTGGTGCTTTTGGCCACCCAACCTCTGTTCCCTAAACTTGGCACTTCCCCCCACACCAGCCATGTCTACCAGCTGAACTAGAGCAATGGAAACTGATGCTTTCCCATCCATTCCAGTTATTGCATTTTCTGGTAGTGAGCAAACCCAAGCAACAATGTCAACTGCATTCATACAATATTAGGGGGAGCGCAGCAGTGCCAAGCAGGGATGAAATAAATATTTCATATAGGAAGGTTAATCTGACACTTGATCTAAGTTTGAGAGATGTCTGCTAATGTAACTTGGAAATACATATTGAAAATTGGAAGATAGCTGTTAAGTTTGCAGATATGCACTGGGGATGTAAATGTAATGACCTGACACATTTTTTTTGCCTTTATGCACTGAGGAAAATTAATTTTTACACTGTGGAATTCAAACCTAGGCAAAAGGGACAAAACATTTCCTTCCACAGCATTGATTTACTATCTTTGCCCCAGAAGAAGTGCTGATCAGACATAGTTTGGAATCATACATAAATACGGGTGGCAGTTTGAGCTGTAACACATGTATTTGTGTGACCTGACAAGATTATTGGATATAAATCCAGTTGTGGCTGTGTCTTATGTAAATGTGAAGCCCATGCAAGTCCAGACAGCAGAATTATCCTTACAGAAATATAGTAGACAATATACCCTCAGTCATACATCTGAAAACACAATAATAGTGTCTCATCCCTCATACATATAATTCATATTAGCTCCACTACCTAAAGTGTTATAAGTGAGAGTGAATATAATGGGAAGTGGAACAACAGTAAAAGTATATGGAATATCCTGCACTAGAACCCAAGACCATGTTTATTACACATGTTGCAACAAGAATGTTGAAATAACACTTGTCTATTTTTCAGTTCAATGCTATAAACAGCACTGTCACAACATTAAAAATAGATTGCACACCCTGTGCTAGAACCCAGGACCATTCTTAAGGTCTTTGTTAACCACAGTGCAATGCCACTTAGATTGTTTGCATGGTGTCCAACAGAATTAATTGAATATATCTGGTTTCAATTATTGGCTGTCTGAGTCCTGTCTGTAGGTGTTGGGAAACCTTGCTAGCTACTGTGCAATGCTGGGCAATGGCACTAAGTGCAGTTGCACTATGGAAAACAAACACATTTCAACAATGTTTTCTTTTTGACCTTTGCCTTTTGCAGACACCCTGTTTGCAAGTGTTCTGCAGGTGTTCCATCTGCTTCCTGGGTGGGCCACTAGTCCAGTTTGCACACTGCCTCGCTTCTCACAAACTAGATGAGCAGAGCCAAATCTGACATTAATTCTCTCTCTTTCCCATGTTTGTGCTAAATCACAAGTCACACAAATACTGCCCCCCCCCCAAAAAAGGAAAAGTAGTTAAAATGAGGAAAAGCAATCTATGACATAGACACTACATAAGCAATATGCCCGGCAGACTGTGTATTAATGTGTAATTAGTGCCTGCCCAGGTGTGTTATGAGGCCCGACACTGCAGGCAGATGGCCTCTGCACCCCTGGAAGGGAGGTAGTTACACATTAACACACACCCTGGAGGGCATTATTGCACATAGAGAATGGGCTCTCTGTAAAATTGTTGTGTTTTACTTACTTATTTTTTAAGTACTATGCTATTTTTTTTGGTATATTTTTGATGTAATATAGTTCCTCCGCCTAATGTTTCAAACTTTCTGTAGTATATGTTAATGGTGTTGGAGGAAGCATTTTCCTTCAAAAAATATATATATATAAATTATAGTACTTAAAAAAATAAATAAGTAAGTAAAATACAACAATTTTACAGACAGCCCATTCTCTCTCTCTCTCTTTCTCTCTTTCTCTCTCTCTCTCTCTCTCATACGCAGTCATTTCTGCTTTCATACACACATTCACTCACACACGACCTCTCTCAGTCTCTCTCTATCTCTCTTTCTCTCTCTCTTTCTCACACACACACACACACGCACACACACACACAGTCACTTCTGCTTTCATTCACTCATTCATTCATACACACAGACAGAAAAATAAACGCGCACATACACATACATACACACATACACTTCTTTCTGTTTTTTTAACAGTCACTAAATAGCAAAAGCTCTGCTTGGTGACTGAAAAAGTAATGTCTGCAGTTAGTTTTTAGCAGTATGATCTCCATGGCTGCTTGAAATGTGAGGATTTTAAATGGCAAAATATAATATGCAGTTTCCAACAAATGAAGGGGAGGTTGGTCGTTAATGAACAGAACTTGTGAATTGTGTGCTGTTTACTTACATTTCCAACCTAGACAAAATTACATGTAACACTTTATAAGTCTAACCTGGCATACTTGCTGGACGTAGGGCAGTCTGCATTGCTGCTGTGTTTTCCTTCTCCCTACCAGTAATCATTCACAGTTGCATCCATTAAAAACAAACGCAGAGGGAGTGCCTGCACTATGTTTATGTGTAATACATGAAGCCAAGTATTTGGGATTCAGCAATTCTAATGAGTTCACACCTCATTTGCTCTTCACCATGCTGATGGTGCTGAATCTACATCATAAAGAGGTAAACATGTAGCTAGGAAAAGTGAAGATGAGGAGACTTGTTTATGTGGAGAACACAGAAAAGAGGTTATTACTTTGGGATATATCTGCACAGAGGATTACTGGACTTGAGAAGGTATGCTTGCATTTTGTCAGCTATGAAACACCTGTTTAATAGTTTTATGTATCTATTTTGATTAGCAAAGGCTTTGCACTTTTATCTGTTGGCATTAGAAGAGTACTGATGGCATGGACATGTATGTTTGTCAGGGCATTTCACAGGTATACATGATTGGCAATACCTTAACATGGAATGTTCTTTGTTAAATCTGTAGAGATGTTTCAGGGGCACTTCATTTGATAGCACAAAGATGGTTTGTTAACAAAAAGTGTCATTTGGCTGTTTTTTTGTTGTTCATGGGGAGCAAAGCTGCATTTTTGTTGTTAAGAAGCAAGATGCAGTCGATGCCAATGAGGAGATGAAAAAGCAAATCCACAAAATGCTTATAGCACTGAAACCAATTCAAACAAGGAGCCACCACACGTTCCTTCTGTAAAACCACTTTATTGACCTAGGTTTCGTCCATACGAACTTCTTCAGAATACATACTATTGCTTCAACACAAGGCTTTTATATGATTTAAAGTATTGAATAATTACTTAATTGATGTAATTAACTTTCAATAATGGATTCTTAAAAGGGAAATGTTTCAATACAACACATTTCATACTATTAGAACCCAATGTAACAACCATATATATATGAAAACCTATTGCTTGATGTAAAGTATATATACACACTAATATGTAAAATCAACAAGTTATGCTAAAAACTACTAAATTAATAATATAGAATAATTAACATAATCAGCTACACCAATTCATAAAAAACATACCCTACTTATACTATACTTGTATTTACATATTTATATTAAAATACTATCTTATATATGTATGTATAATATGTACATTAAACTTAATACACATAATATTACATCTAACTATTATATTATGTTGTAAAGAATTGTGACAATATAATGAAATTCATCTATACAATATATGATGCTTAAATTCATAATAAAATAACACAATTAATTAAATAGATGGAGCATATATTTTAAAAACTACTAACAAATGTTGCTGTAAATATCCTATTATGTTTGATTTTCTTATATGCATTCTCCACCATTTAGCCCATTAAGATCAAAATTGATATAATAAAGATTTCAACATAAATTAAACCATGTATGTAATACATAAATATAATTGATGTGTATATGTGTTATTATTTTTATATATATATATATATATATATATATATATATATATATATATATATAAAACACATCAACTATTTCCCATAGACTCTATTCAATTTCAATAATGGCATAATAGTCAAATATTCATTTATACCTGGTGGGTTACATGAATTCAGACGTATTTGCCATTTCAATTCCTCCATGTCTAAATGGTATATTGTTGTCTTCCCTTGCAAATCATATTTAACTTGGTCAATGACCATAAATTTAAATTTATGGTCATTATTTTCAATTATATGTCTTGCTAAAGCATTAGTACTTTTATGATGTCGTATATCCAATAGATGTTCTTTAATTCATTCTCTGAATTGTCTTTTTGTTTTCCCTATATAGAAGGCTTTGCATTGTTGACACAAAGCCATATACACTACATTTGATGTTAAACAATTATAATGCCCGTTTATCATAATTTTACAACCATTAATTGTTATTTCTGTATCTGAGCAATATATGTAACTACATATAGTGCATGTTCCACATTTAAAATTGCCTTTGCTTCTATTACTGTATGTATTACTATTTCCTTTATTCTCTAAGATATTTTTGAAAGATGGAATCTTTTTGTATATAAATTTTATTTGACCTTGAAAAAGCTGTCTCCAAATCTTTTCATTCATAAAGAAGCCCCAATTTTTTCTAATTATATTTTCTATTTCTTTAAAACAATCATTGTAATGAATAATATACAATGGAACATTATTATGGTAATCTTTCTCTATTGTTCCTTTACTATCCAATGTTGTTTCATTTATAGAACCAGTTTTTAATATTGCAGTATAAGTTCCATTTTGTCTCTTATTTATTATTTCATTGTATATTCTAACACAAAATTGTTCTGGATATCCTCTATTTGTAAATAGTTGCATAATATATTTCAATTCTTCTATAAAATCTTGTTCTTCACTTACCATTCTGGCTGCCCTGACCATCTGCCCTTTAATTATAGCTTTTTTCTGATGGTCAGAGTGCCAGCTATTAAAATGCAAATATGCATTAGAAAAAGTGGGTTTTCTATGTATTTTAGTTTTTAAGATGTTAGTTTCTTTGTTATATACTATATCTATATCCAAAAAGGTGATTTTTTCCTCATGGACATGATATGTAAATCTTAAAAATCTTATTGTAGTATTTATATATATTCCAAAAAAGTTTCCAACATATCTTTTTCATGGTCCCAAATAATAAAGATATCATCTAAATATCTAGTATACATTATAAGATGTTTACGAAAATTTGTCTGAAACAAATAGTTATATTCCCAATAACTCATTATAAGATTTGCATACATGGGGGCACATGGTGCCCCCATAGCTACTCCATGTATTTGTTGGTAATAACTTCCTTCAAAGTATATAAAATTATTCTTTAATACAATGTCCATCAAATTTATTAAGGTATTAATTTTGTCTTGTTCGTATAAATGTGTCTCAAACAATTGTTCTTCAAGCCATATAAGGCCAATATCATGTGGAATTGTTGTAAAAAGATTTACGACATCAATTGTTACAAAGTATATTAATTTTTCATATTTATCTCTTTTAGTTTACTCAAAAAGTCCCATGAACCTTTTGTTATATATGTAAATCATTTCATACTTTCTTTGAAGAAATAATCCAAATAGTGACTTATATTACATGTTACACTTCTATTTCCATCTACTATAGGTCTAAATTCTAAATTATTGAGGCCTTTATGTATTTTTGGTATTCCAAAAATACCACTAATTACTGGATGTTCATTTTGTAAGTATTCATGTTCATCTTCAGTGATTTCCCCCTGGTATAGCATATCATCCAGTAATACTTCTATTCTTTTGAAGGCTATATTCACTTGGTTCTTACTTATATGAATGTAAGTATCACTTAGTAACATATTAGTCATATAAGAACTATAATCACTATAGTCTAATATTACTATGCCATTACCTTTATCTGGCCTCATAATTCTTAATTGCAAATCATTACTGATGTCATTAAGTAATTGTTCTTCCTTTTGACTCATATTTGAATGTTTATTATACTTATATTTTTTATAAAACATTCTTACGTCATATTCAGTTCTTTTTTCAAAATTCGCTATTTCTTCATTCATTGGTGGATTGAATAAACTAGATTTTATAAATATCTTATGTTGTTGCCTTTGATTATCAATTTTATTATGAAAAAATTATTTTAAATTCAATTTGCGTGAAAACAATTTTAGGTCCAATATAGTATCTACTACATTGCCTTTTTTACAAGGAATAAAATTAAATCCTTTAGAAAACAAATTAGCATGTTCCACGGTTATATTTTTTGAAGAATAATTATATACTTTAAAATCCTGTTGTGTATTTGTCACTATATTAGGGTTACTTAAGAAAACGTAATCATTAACATCAGGTACTAAGCTTGCATTAAATTGTGTGACTATATTTATAGGTTGCTTTTCCATACAATTCTGATTATTAACTACATAATTGTCAGGATTACAATCAATATAAAAATTAACTACATTACAACAACATTCTTCACTTTCATATTCATGTATTTGTTTGTCATCATTTGTAAAATAAACATTATTTGTTCCTTTGTTAAAGTCATTTGCATTAAACTCATATATGCTCAAATCTAATAATGCATCATTAGTTGTATTATCATGACTATCTAGTTTGTGCCCAGATGTAATAGAATTATTACTATTGTACAATTCACATACAAGATTTTTATCAACTGTTAGGTCAACTACATGATTCAAACTACTAACACAAGATACCAAATGTATGTCTTTATCTACATATTTCCCAGAACTAATACTATGCGATGCACATACAATGTCAGTATCAAGTATTAATTCAACTTCAAGGTTTGAATTACTTAAAAAAGGCGCCAATTTAGTACAATTATCTACATGTTCAACGGAACCAATACAAATGTTTGGGCAGGTCGTACTCACATTGTACATGTCTGTACGAAGTCCTTGTGGCCGTTGACTGTGAAAAAAAAGCTGCATTTTTATTATGCCACAAACAAGGAGATGTTGCTATTGTTACTCTACATTTTTGTATCCAGCCTGTTGTTCATATTTCAGACCTATAGACTGTTTTATGTTTCTCCAGTGGGTAATACTGAAATACTACCTTTTCTATTTTATCTGGGAACAATCATTTTGTAGTTATGTGATACTTATGTGTATTATCCTTCTGTTGTCTTTTAGGACACCTAGGACTTGCTTATATTACCAGCTTCAACACTCACCTTGTAAGTCCAGCAGTTGCAACAGTTTTAGTTCAGGGCTGACTCTGTCTGATGCAAGCAACACACAGCCAGTATATGGGTTGCTAAAAGTTGTCAGAGTTGTCTGGCATCAATGTTACTATATGTATGTGCACAGGAGAAAGGTTTTAGGCCCTTAGGTGGTGAGTAAGTACACTATGCATTGTCTCTTAGCTAATATGAAGGCATATTGAGCATGCCTTCATCTGTCTACACCCACAACAGCTGCAGGTTTCCCCTCTGACACCTCACCTTCATGTGGCTGGGGTGACCTTGCCATTGATGGAGGGATGTGTGCCCCTTCCCCTTGTTGATCTAGCTAAACCTGTTTTCTCAGGATGATGTTGTGTGGCATGGCACATACTTTGCATATTTCAGTACATGGACATGGACTGTGCTGCAGGGCTCCCTCAGATGTTTCTAAGCACTGGAACCATGACTTCAGCATCCCAAACACATGCTGTATGATATTTCTGGTTTGAGCGTGTGCCTCATTATTGAGTTCTTCAGCAGGTGTGTGTGCATTTCTGAAGGGTTTCATCAGCCACGATTCCAGTGCATAACCTGCATCTCCTAGTAAAGGAACCTGTGGGATATCCCCCCATGACCATCTGATACAGTTGGGAGGCATGTCAGATATGTAAGTAGTTGTAACTGCTTGGGTTTCCAGCACACACATTCAAGATGATTCCCTTAGTATTACACATGACTTGGCAGTTAATAGAGTGGAATCCATTTCTACTAATGTAGAGCATTCCCTCTTGTTCCCCATGTAGTGCCTTAATTTCTACATGTGTGTAATCTATGGCACCCAGTTCTTCAGGGTAGTGTGCTACAGGGCAGAGCTCCTGCATATTTCTGGCCTTATCGTCAGGAGTACAAAGAAAATATATGTGAACACTAGCATGTTTGAGCATAGTAGTCAAGAATAAATGTAGGATCTTGGATGCTGATGCCTGTGACACCCTCAGCATGTCCCCTATTAGTCTCTGAAAGGTACCTGTAGCTAAAACTCTAAGTGCTACACATACCTTTGTCTTTAGTGGGATTGGTTCCTCTTAGCTTCCCCTGGTTCTGAGTTGAGGATAACAGGGTTGCAGCATTCCTGTAGCATCTCTATTCACTCTATAGTGTTCTACAATTTCCACATCATGTAGATTATGATAAGTTACCTGGGGTCTGAAAACTCTTCTCCTTCTTGGACTTGGTCTATTAGCAGCAGCATAGACTTCAGCCTGTTGCACATACACATGAATTAAAGCAGCCCCTAACATTCTTTCTGTGTAGACTCCTTTCTATGGCTGTATTCCAGTAGGTTTTGGAATTCACAGGGAAAACCAGCACTGAGTCTACACAGTGACCTTATATCTTGTTGAACAGCTGCTCCAAATTGGATTGGTTCATTAGTATAGAATTCAGCTGCATATGCTGTAATTTGCATTTCATGATGTTTACCTTGTTTGCATGCCTGTGTGTGGCTCTAGACCCTGTGTAGAGCCACTTATTGAATGCAAAACAGTATGCTACCATGTACGTGTCACGGCACAATGTGCACACAGTGGAAACACACCATTGAATCTTTTTTGAATCTGGCTGAATATGTTTTTCTTAATACCTAGTTTTCTTGGTGGCAATTAATAGTTATACTTTTTTGAGTATATCAAGATATTATCAGTGTTATAACTTTGTAACAGATATGCAAGCATTAATATCCCTTAATGAGGGCATTACAGGGAAATTATGGGCATCAAAACAGCGTTGTGTTTGAACTCATAACTAGGAACACCATGGTGACAGCATCCTTAGACATAAATAATTATTTTGTATGATCTAAACAGAATATCTGTAGCTTTTAATGGACTTTCAGTAACTTCTGGTGAGAGGGGTTTCTTTTTCTTAAAACAAGTACTGTCTGTATTCCATACAAGTCTTCCTGAATCAATAGGTTAAGTCACCTGTTCAGACGCACTGGAGTAAAAATACAAGAAGGTCCAGTGAGTTCTCAGTTGTTTTATACACAGTGGTGATAACATTGTATACATGTAATTGTGTATATCAGTCTATGTGTAAAAAGCTCTTATATCTTTAAGATGCTGTAAAACCATAGTACATAGAGAGATTTTTAGGGAGCTGAGAAAAAGAAGCTTCTAAAGTAAACAGATACAATATGTGAGAGATGTAACTATAGCATGAAACTGGAATCAATCCTCTCATGTAACAATAAACAGGACATTTAACAGGTTTTCAGCACACACACCTCTCCTCTCACACCAGATAAGGTCACGACAAACAAACCCACATATGCAGAGGTATTCCCTAAGAGCCTACTAAAAGACCAGAAACCTCCCAAGCACAAACCACTCACACATACTGGAATACATACAGAATCCACTACACATAACAACACACATATCAGTGTTTAAGCAAATAAGTCCCTAAGGCAAAACGCCTCAAGACAAAGTGTCTTGGTCATAACTGACTTAATAGTGAGACACACAGATGTCCCCCTCACTAGGTTAGACAAAGAGAAGATTACTGTCAGCTGCCTGTCAGGTGCCAGGATCCATCAAATTATGCATGCACTCAAGTCCCTCAACAACAAGTACAGTTATGACTCTGTCATAGTCCATGTTGGGGTGAATGACTTAAGATGTACAGTACCTCTCTGGAGTATATGAAGAGGGTCATGACTGAACTCTCAGATTATGTCTCCTAGGCAGATATGACCCTAGACCTAAGCAGAATTCTACCTTCACCTAGGATGATTCCAATATAGACAAAAATGATAGACTTCGATGATTGACTCAGCTTATGGTGTCAATCCCGGGGGATCCAGTATCTATCAGCATGGGAGGACATTGTTTTACAGACTGCTCTGCTCTGCCAGAGATGGTCTGCCCCTGTCTCCTCTTGGCTTTTGGATACTGACCAAAGACTCTTGCCTCCCCCATTGTGCCTTTTGTAGGCAATGTCAAAAAATAAAACTTCCGACGTAACAAAGCTCACTCAAAACAAACTCAAAGTTATACTGCTTAATGCCAGGAACTTAAACAGGAAACTGCACTCCCTGGAAGCATTCTCCTCCCCTGGAAGATGCTGACATCTGTGCAGGCATGGAGACATGATACAGGGCTGTGGAAAGCACTCCAGCTATGTAAGGCTACAACTCCTTCTACATTTTGGATCTCAAAATGAGAATGAGCATGTAAGGACCAAAGGCAGAGGTGCAGCCATCTTCATTAAAGCTAAGTACACCTCGAGACTGGTTAAACAGTATGACTCTTTTGAGCTACTCCAGGTCCAACTAACTATAATCAAAGTACCCTACCACATCATTGTTAGCAATAGGTCCCCCACCATGAGTCAAGAAAAACATACTGCCTACCTGGACCTACTGTTGTTACTCCATACAGCCAAACAACATTGTCATGGGAGACTTCAACTATCCTTCCATTGATTGGGCAGCATACATGAGCACAAACATAACTGACGAAAAGTTCCTGGACTTCACCAATACAAATGCACTGGAACAGATAGTCCAGACCACCACAAGGATCTCAAATGTCCTGGACTTAGTATTCACAAACATGGGGGATCACTGTGCCCCCCCCCCCATGTCATACATGGGGGATCACTGTGCCCCCCCATGTCATACCCTCCTTAGTAAGGTCAGACTATAAATCAATCTCGTTTGACATAACGATCAGACCTGACATCCTCACAGGAGCAATAGAACTAAAAATGTTTCCAAAGCTAATATAGCCTACTAAGTGATTGCATAAAAACTTTCAAACCCCCTGCAAACACAGCCAGCAATAACTCCTACGGACTGGTGTACATAGATGCCTTGTATAAACGCATAAACTACTGTACAGCCTTGGCTGTACCTGATCAGATCAAAACCAGGTCCTCCCAAAAAAACAAGCCACCCTGGTGGACCTCAAGTATAAATAGGTTATATAACAAGAGGAAGAAACTGATGTCCAAGAGAATGAGGGAACTGACTCAGCAGACACAAACAATCCTTCACAGCATGAACAAGCAAATCAGACATTGTGTTAAGTCCACTAAATCTAATTACAAAACTAAAATAGCTTCCTTAGCTAAGGATAGCCAGAATGCATTTTTTAGTATGTCAGAAATTTAAAAGGGAATGACCAGCTATGTGCAGAATGCCACCTGAGGAAATTACCAACCTGCCTGCTGACAGATTTGGCACAAACTTCACCCCCCTTGTCTCCATCAGCCATACATCATACCATTCCTGACTCTAGTCACCTCCTTGGTATCATTAGAGAACAGGTCATATCTGCCCTCTCCAAGGACAAAAACACAACCTCAATGGGACCAGACAACATCCCAGGTTGCTTACTTAGCAATATATAACAAGACCTTGTGGAACCACTTGAGGTTGTCTTCAGCAGTATCCTGAAAACATGTTATGTTCCAGCAGAGTGGAGAGCAGCAACAGCAATCCCCTTGCACAATGATGGCCCATAAGCTGACCCTGGGAACTATAGACCCATAAGCTTAACCAGCCTCATCTGCAAGGCCATGGGAAGAATCATCATGGACATTATCAACCATGACATAGACAGCCTTCAAACTCTTGACCCAACCCAGTGTGGCTTTGCTAGGGGTAGATTATGCTTGTTAAACTTGGTAGACTTCTTTGAGAATGTCAGCAAAGACCTGGATGAAGGTAAGACAGAGCATACCACCTATCTGGACCTAGCAAAGGCTTTTGATACTATTCACCACTCAGCCATCATTGAGAAACTCACCCAGTTAGGGATTAATCCTTACATCACTAGATGAGTAGCCAAATGGCTCACAGACAGAACTCACATTGTTAAAGTCAGGGACTCCACCTCTACCAGTAGACCAGTCACCAGTGGCTTACCAAAGGGATCTGTACTGGGCCCATTATTATTATCATCTATTTTTCAGAAGTCCAAGCCAAAGTAGATGACTAGTGACTTAACAAGTTCACTGAAGATTGCAAACTGGGGGCATTGATGATATTAACATATTACTAAAGGGACTAACACAGACAAACAACTGGTGCCAAAGACATGGAATACAACTAAATGCAAAAAAGTGTATTATTACTCCCCTTGGCAAAGAGGGATACCCTGCTAATTACAGTAGTGACAGCAACCCTCTATGCTCAGACTCAGTGGTGAGACACTTGGGAACTCAGATTGATAGAAATCTAAACTTTGATCACCATGTTTCCACAGTGGTAAGAAAAGCCTTCTATATTGCACATTTCATAAGTAAGATCATTGTATCTAGGTACATGGATGTTATAACACCACTGTACTCAACCCTTGTTAGACCTCTGATTGAGTACAATGCCCCTTTTTGCATGTACCTTACCAGAAACCTGCATCAGCTGGAGAAACCACAGAGGTTTCTCACAAGGAGAATTCAGGGCCTAAAACCAGGTCTTACATGGATAGACTTAAAGCCCTATCTCTGTACTCTGTTACATACAAGCTGCTTAGAGACAACTTGTGCCTGGCCTGCAGAGCAGTCTCTGACCATGCCCTAATGGAAGTGCTGCACATCTGGAAAGCAAATGGAACAAGAGTCACTCACTCGAGGGGTCTTAACCTGGCCTGTGACATCAACAGAACATGCTGGAGAGACAGATATGTCTCCCAAAGATTTACGCTCCTTTGGAATAGACTCGCAGTTCATGTCAAGAAGACCTCCACAATGACCATGTTCAAGCATAACATAGAAAATTGGATGAGAGACCATAAATTCACCTCAGGAGTGGTGTTCATATCCCTTGTGGACAGAGGTAGTAGGTGCTGACCTTAGACTTGTTCTGCAAATAATGCCCATCTATCCGTGGTCAGTTGGGATAACTTGGGTATAATATGACTAAGACTGTAAGGGTAACTTGGAAAGAACATGGCTAGACTTATAAGAGCCCTAGGGCAGTTAGCCTAATAACCTCCTATGAACCTATAAATCTAAGCTGTAATGGCAACTGAGTTTTGAGTATGCTGTTATGTTGCATGAAATTAAAACTCCATAATAATGTCAAATACCTTTATCTAATGCCATCGTTAGTAGTGCAAAACAGCAAGTCTGGCCATATTTTCATCCATATTTACTTATTGTTAATTATTTTTAATGGCAGCACAATCTAGTTGTTTGTTTTGCATTGCATTAGAATGTATATTTTTTGATGGGAATGGTTATATGTTCCATTTAACTTTATTGAAGGTGTTGAAGGGCTTTGTTTCAATATTAACAGTGAAGTGTCACAAGGTTCCTTGAAACTGTATGGAAGAATCATCATAAATCCAATATATTTCTTCTAATATTCCAATCATATTGTGTTGTTTTGAAGAAGGGTTATTGCAGAAGATAAATTAGCTGTTGTCATAAAGAAGTGGCTATAGTGGGAATCAACAGTATGCAAGTAGTTTTGTGTGTGTGTGTGTGTGTGTGTGTGTGTGTGTGTGTGTGTGTGTGTGTGTGTGTGTGTGTGTGTGTGTGTGTTAGAATATGTGGCTGCATGGCAATTGTTTGAGCGCTGTTTTTGTCAGAACAACAATTTGATTCTTATTTCATTCAATGTGACACAGTAGACTTTGTGAGGGTTTGTGTTTGCTGTGTTTGTGGATGTTTGTGATCTATATGTTTCTCTAGGTAGTTTGTGTGCAGATTTGTGAGAGATGCTGATGTGTGTGTGTTTGTGTGTGTGTGTGTGTGTGTGTGTGTGTGTGTGTGTGTATGTGTGTGTGTGTGTGTGCCCGTTTACCTTTTAATGTGCCAGCTGATGAGTGCATGTAAGGGTTTTGTTTGCAAGATCATCTAACAGTGCAGTTGAATGGTCTACATGTGTTATTCCTGCATACTCATTTTCAGTGCTTAGGCAAAGGAGGTCAGGGAACCATTTCAGTGTAATGGAAAGTGTCAAATGCTCAAGCCTGTAAGAAAGATTATATGCCTTTGCATTCTAGTAGAGGAAGCCATAGATCATTTTTTATTTGATTGTTCATGTCTTAACAAACTGTGAGCAAAATTTTCAGTGGCCTGATAACAAGCTAATTTTATGATTCATACATTTCGTAAGTGTTTTTAAGACCAGTGTTTATTGGCATGAAGGCCACAGAAAAAGCACTGGCTCCTTGAAATTAGTATTAAAAATTTCAATTCCAATCCAAGAGTCAAATTTGCTCATAAAGGTCTGTATTTTGTCAGATGCCCTTACATTGGGAGAGAAACTTTTCCAGACTCTCAGTATTAACAAAGAGTTAGATGTTTCCCACTCAAGGCTGTTTTCAAAATATTTATGCATAAATTGTTATTAGATGGCTGGATTAGAATATAATTTAAGACTTAGTAAACCCAGGAGACAAAATAGCCTTCCTTCAAAATGTCCGTAATGAAGAGTAAATACATGTAATTTGTTGCATCTGTCTTGGAAACATACTTCTTTTATAGCAGGGATGTGTTTAGTGAATATTCTTTGCACGGACTCTAAATTTTATAATTGTTTTCAAGTGTATATGCAAAAAGGATTCTTATATTCCAAGACTGAAATGTATTTTATATAACTGTACCATGTGTTGTTTATCTCTCTGTGAAGTGGATTTTGGTAAAACTTCATGGATTTCTCATAGCATTCAACCTCATTTTTTGTCATGATTTTCCAACAATAACTTATGAGTAATAGTAGTTACAAGAATTCTATACTCCTTAACCAGCTCAAGATTATTACCATTCAGTAGTATAGCTTTGTTATTGCCTGATTGCCAAAGTACATAATTTCACAATTATCAGGACTGAAATGCAAACAGCAAGTATGTCGTCAGTTTGTGAACTCTAATAAAAATCTAATTATTGCAGCTATGTCATAATTTGAAACTATTATAAAACCAGTCTTGCTGTTGTTGGCACACTTACTGATCCAGCAAGATTCATTTTAGGGAGTGGGAGAACTACTGGATTGAAAAGACAGGGTGCTAAGATAGATATGTGTGGTATACCCTGTGTAGTTGCTTAATAATCTGACTTTGTATTTGTTTTGTAATACATTGCATTCTGTCTTTAAATTAGCTAATAATCCAGTTTATCACTAAACAGATATATATCTCAAAGTATCAAAGGCTTTTTGCAAGGTCTAAAAAAAATACAATTTCAGTCAGACATGTATCTATGACCAGGCGCACCCAATCATAAAACTCAACTAAGTTAGTATTAGCAGGTTTCTCAGCAGAGAACCCATGTTAAATTAAGTCAATGTAATCTGAACTATATGCTGGATCTTGAAGAAGCTGTAATCATCTTTCTAAACACTTACTGAAAAGTGATGTCAAATGAAGTGGTCTGTGTTTTCTATGTGACATTTATTTCCTTTCTTCAATATTGGAGTTAATGAATTTTTTCCATAAATCAGGTACAGATTCCTTAATTAAGATTCCAATGAATATTTTATTTAATACTACAATTACTTATTTATTAGTATTATGAATTAAAATACCTGGGATATAATCTGGTCCTATAGAAGTTTTTTTTTCAGTCTTAAGCTTTTACATTTACTAGAGGGATAGGGCCCAGCTGCCTACTTCAAGGGGTCACCATGTGTTTTTCCCAGATTACAGCACTTAACTTTTTAATAAGAGGAAAGTACTTGTTCTGGCTGTCGAGTATTTTATGCTTCCCTGCTGCACTGCAGATCCAGTGGAATGGACAAACCCTCATATCTCACCAGCCACTAGACGCAGAAACTTTTTTTGAACAGATCGCTTAACTCCTCCAACACCCTGCCTCAAGAAGCTAAGTGGAAACTGCTACATTCCCCAAAACAGCCATGTTAAACACCAGGATAAAAGAAACCAACGAGCATGACCTGGCAAACACCAGCAGACAGGAGTTCTTCTGATTTTCATGATGCCTGGAACTCCCTTATTCTAACAAATATTTACCACTTACCAGCCTTTCCAGGGATGAGGAGGAATCAGCAATGGATTACATTGAACCCGAGCCTGTCCAGAAAGAGCAACAACAGCTGGAACAATAGCAGAGAAGGGAAGAACTAGTCAACACTGTGGCGACTTTCACTATGGGTTAATGTCCTACCTGATATTACGCAAAAAACAACAGTGAAGCGTTGTTAATCCAGTAGCTCCAAAAAAATCCCAAGTACTAACAAAATAAAGCACTGGAAACCACTATAATGAACCATCTTATGCAAGTTAAAATTTTCACCCACAGACTTCCTCAGGCAATCAATTAAAAACAATGCTAAAATACTTATATGAACAAGTTTAATTTTGGTCATGTGAGTTGTTGAGGTCTTGTTATACAAGTTAAATGAGTGTCAAGCAGCTTTTTCCACATGCTTACAAGAAGTGATGGCAGACATATTCACAGCATTAATAGGGAGGTGTCTGTCATGGAATGTTAAAGGCCTAAATGCAAAAATAAAAGCAGGTTGCCTTTTAAAGGAGAGTCTGCAAGAGACTAAGTTAAAACATTCAGCAGCTAGAGACAGGTTGAGACATTAGGAAGGCTGGTTTTATGGAAGGTATAGTAATTCCACACATAGAGGAGTTTTAATCTTAATCAGTGCTAAGTTACAAAGTGTCAAATGCAAAACAAGAAGTGATAAAGTAGATGACGGGCCCTTGTGAATGCCGGCACTAAGTAAAGTTATTTATTAATAGGGATTTTTTTATGGCCCTAATCTGGAACACCTATTCCCTATGAACCTATATCGTAGGTTTACCCCGGGTATCACTTCTGTGTCACTGTTAGACAGAGGCAGAGTATACTAACCTCGAAAAAGGGCATAGCAAAATAAATTTAAAATGGGTGGAGAAAGCCAAACACATTCTGGCTAGGCTTATAAATGCCCTAGGGCAGATAGCCTGGTATGAACCTATGAACCTATGAAACTATGAACCTATGAACATATGAACCTTATTAAACATTCTACACATGCTTTATGGTGGCCACTACCACCAGATAATTGTTTGGGGGGACTTCAATGTAGTCTTAAAAGATGTGCTAGATAAGCAACAAGAACAACACCAATGTTTGTAAAACACAGGGAACAAATAATCTCTTGGATTAAAGAATTCAAATTAGTAGATGCTTGGAGGACAAAACATCCTTCTAAATTGGAACACTCATTTTTTTGCCACATTTGCTGGATCAGCCAGTGGACTGGACATGTTTCTCATCAACCATCACTTGATACATAGCATCACACAGACTAACATTCTGCCCAGCTGTCTTTTAGATCAAAGCATGGTGTAGAGGGTCCTCTGAATCTCCAGATCTTACAGATTTTCCAACCTTACTAGGAATGAGCCCTTATTACTGACAAATAAGGGTACATCAGTGGAGATCCAAACCTGGATTTCACATTATTGGCATATAGCTACCAGCCTTGGCCAACATACCCAGGTTATATGGAAACAGTTTAAAAGAGACATCTCTAAGTATAGCTAATATAAAAAACAGATAGAGAATAATTACCATAACCACACCTTTACAAACTTACAAGCATCTTTGGGCACTGCGACTGCATGATATATGAAGGGGGACTGCTTATACAGAGCTCTACTTTAAGAAATGCATAAAACAAAAAAAAAAAAAAAGAAAAGAATTTAAAACCCTCAAGTGAAGGCAAACAATAGCTATTCTGGGATAGGGTCAGACTATTTTATTGGACAGGCTTATTTAACTTCCTGAAACTCTTAGCATACCATCTGAGGCAAAAGAAGCAGAGCCAGGCAATGATCGCACTTGTGAATGGCCATAATGTGGTGATCCATTCTACCCAGAAGAAAAATGAGAGAATAAAGTTATACAACCAATGGCTGTATGAATACAACCCCCAAACTGAGTAAAATTCTGTTAAAAACTTAGAACTTCTTGTCCCTCTCAACTCCAGGAAACAGAAACATTTGCTTAATGCTCATTTAACAGTTGAGGAGATAAAAAGTGCCATCCATTCATTGAAATCAGGCAAAGCACATGGACTTGACAGGATGCTGGCTGAGCTGCATAAGATTGCAGCAAATGACTTGGCTCCACATTTCCTAAATTTGTTTACTAATAGCAGAGTGGCAGGTATACTTTTGAATACTTCAAGAAGGGCAGCAACAATCACATTTTTGAAGGAAAACAAAGACACTAATTACCCTCTAACTAAAACCTGATTTCCCTCTTACCAGTTGAAACCAAATTATTTCCGAAGATTATAGCTACTAGACTAAATAAACTCATTCACTTGTTGGTCGCAGACTCCCAACAAGGTTTTGTGTCAAACAGACAAGGAATCCCAGGTTTGACAAAATGTACTAGATCTGCTGCTTGGGCGTATCTATGTACTGTAGGTCAAGGAGTCCCAGTCCAACAAAAGGTTTTGAGGCTATTAGTTTTTTCCCCGCCAGTCATGGGTGTCTCCCATCCCAGATAAAGTTCATTAGCACTTTTTGAATAAGAAGAGCTGTTTTACATGATTGAATGTTAGGAAGATACCTAGCAACAAACAGAATTTTAGGGAGTAGCACCACCCTCACGGCTGCACGAGGCATCCCCAAATAATTTAAGGAGGGTAAGGACCTCAGGAAGGTCCTTGAGTGGACTTTTTAGACAAATAGTGTGATTGTCATCATGCCAGATGCTAGTCAGAGCATCTCAAACTAAAAGGCTAATGTCACAGTGCTGGTAATGTTGTTTGATATCAGGTTCAGCATCTCTACTACTGGTATAAACAGAAGGGGTGATAGGTAGCATTCCTGTCTGGTACCTTTGTATAGTAGAAAGGGTGAGGAGCATGTATTATTTGTAGCCACCTGTGCTAGAGGGTTGACATATAAAAGTTTGCACCAACTTACAAACTCTCCTTTAATCACAAAGCATCTTAGGGTCTCGCATAAAAAGTCCCAAATCAGGGTGTCAAGTTCTTTGTGAAGGTCTAGGAAGACTTCTGCAGCTGGGAAGAGAGACAGTTGGCATAATTCTTGGGTAGCCAAAAGTAAGAATGGCCAGGACAAAGTCTAGACCTATTTGACTTATCCCTGAGTTAACGCGTTTGCATTTCCGGAACAAACACATGCCATGCATAGATAGAAGGAGGTTGTGGGACCCGAGGAGGGGTATGTCTTAAGATGGAAGCACAGGTGATCAAACTTCAGCTGTTACTGAGTCATAAGTCTAGATGGTCATTTATTTGGTCATCACAAAAAAGGTTAATGGTATGCAACCTAACAACATGGAATGTCTGGTTTCTTATACTGGTTTGATCTTTTCCAACAAAGTAGAGGGGGTCTGTTACCCCTTTCAGAATGTTGGGACAAATGTAATGGTGCGTGATTAAACTGGTGGCAGTACTTACAACTGGTACATGTAGGCAGAGACCAGCAGATGAGAATCAAATCAAGTGGGTGTCGGGTGCCACACCCTGCAGTTGTCAAGTCCCACCTTTTAGCTTGCTTATACAAGGAGCTTCACACATGCAGTAGAAATATATTTGACCCAGATCTTTCTAAATGGGAAACTCTCTTTGCAACAGAAATACCCCCAAAGCAAGGAATGACAGTCTTATAATTCCTAAAGGGTTGAACTGGTTAAACAATACTTAGTTCACACATTTTAAAAAGCATTATTTTGGCATATAACCACAATGAAAGCCACCACCAATGGTTATCCCAATACCAATTGCTGGAGATGTGCTATGACTAATGCTAATTATTTGCATCAACGCCATCAGTGTAATAAAGTTCACCCCATTTGGGGGATGAACGATGATGATGCTGCTTTTGCTCTTTGTAAACCAATTCCTTATTTGGATGATACCATTCTTGGGGTTCTAGGCACTACTGATCATTTAGTAGGCTTAACTTATACTGAACATGCTTTGCTACTCCTTCTACATGTTATGGTCTCTGCCATAATCTTTAAACATTGGAAACTGTTAATAATGTACTTTCAGCATGAATTAATCAGATATGTGAACAAACTGTTCAAGGCCTAAAAGTCACCAAGATTTTCACCTGAGTTACAATACTGATATATCTTTTTTTTTTAATTTCTCAACAGGTCATTAATGTATATATTACTTTATACTTCAGGTTATTAGCTAAGATTGTGGTTTATTTGCAACTCAGACTATATTATTCTGTCCTGTTGTGTGTATATATCTTTTTACACTGGTTACACTGCTGAGTGCTTGTAACATCTGTCAGTAAAGGTTCTGAATTAAAAAAAAATCATTCCTGTACATTTCAATCACAACTTAGATCTATGGATAAGAAACAGAAAATTTATCCCAGGACAGTCCCCTGTACTACTAATGGATGGAGACAGCTCCGAAACACTTTATCTGATGCATTGGTCCCCTCTAATTATCTAGGGTATGATCCCAGTTATTATCATTAGGGGTAATATATAATTATCGACCATGGGATGGGTAAGACTAATCTATAACTAAGTGGGATAGGTTATTTTGAGCACAGAAAGGGAAACTGGCTAGGGTTGTAATTACCTATAAACCTATGAACCTATACATAATATAGGTAATGGAAGTTTGTGAACTAGCCTTAGAATTATATTTGTAATATATTTTTTTCTGAATGTTCTGCTAACTTTTTCTCATATTTCATTTTTCTTTAATCAGTGTAGCCTGGAATATCCATACATATGACATTAATAGTGAAAAATGTAAAGGTAAAGGATGGTATTCATAGTCACTTGCACAAATGTGATTTTCCTGATGCTTACAGATGACAGTAGCAAAGACACAATTCGTAGATGAAATTTACACTAATGCACAAGGCCTAAAAATAGTGAGATGCAAATAAGAATTTTGTAAAGCATAGTATGCTAATGTGACAACTTTGCAATTCATTGTTCGACATCCTTGCTGCATGCACATCCATTATTAAATGTGGTGCTTCTCCTATTGGAGTTGCAATCCACAAATGTATTTGTCCAAGTATGCACAAGCACTTCCCTGACTCGAACATTAATTATTTCTCCAGCAACCCCTTCAACAGTTTGCATTAAGTATACACAAGCACAACAATGGCACAATAAATTATTTCGCCCAGCAATCAATTCAGCAACCTGACCACGTATGCACAAGCACTTCCCTGGCACAAAAATGAACAATATACTTCAGTAATCCCTTCTGTAACATTTTCTAGTATGAACTAGTATTGAAATAAAACATTTCACCCAAATTACCCCTTCAGTAACATGCCCCTGTACACACAACCACCAAAATGAAGCATTCACACAAATGACCCCTTCAGTAACATGACCTGGTATGCACAAGCACTGAAATGAAACATCTCACCCCAGTGAGCCCTTCATTAAAATGTCCAGTAATGCACAAGCACCAAACTAAAACATTTACCCAAGCAAACGCTCCAGTAAAAATATTCAGGTATGCAGAAGCACCAACTCAGCCCCCCTCACATCTCTGTATTCTAACTGAAACATGCTACTTTCTGGCATCATTTCAGGGTGATTTACACACTTTGTATGCAAATGAATTCATTATAGATTCATGTTTATAAATCAGTCTCATGCACATATGTGTAAACCCCCTTAATAGCGTAGTAACTGTCCCCCTTTCTGTTATGCGTAAATCACATTACTCATTTCCAGTAAGGGGGTGTGTTAAAAAAAAAAGTCTTCTACATTTTCGTAGTCATCCTGATATTTTGAGTTTGCATAATCTTGTAGTACCGCTCTTCGAGGATCACCGCTACAAATATGTCAGGCCCCGGAATGTGAATACCACCTGAACAGAAGCCTCTTATTTGAGATTTTTCCATTTGTTTCATATAGTCTCACAAATATTGCTTTCTATAAACACATGAACAATGTTTAGTAGTGTGAGTAGAATCATTTTGTTTTGAACTAAGGAATATTGGCTTCTTTTGAATTTGTTTATATTGGGTGAAGCCTCTATACTCTGTATGTTAAGTGCCATGAGATCGTTTGCACTCATCCAAATTTACAAGAGCTCATTTAGCTGGACCCTTCACTATGTATCTCACTGGTGAGTGACAATTAAATCTTACTCCTTATGATGTGTACTCCTACTTGGGAAACCCAAAGCACCCAAGGCAAGAAACAACTTACAAAACAGGTCTAGAAGTATTTTGCATATCATAGCCACATGTAATCCTGAGGTGGCCAATTTTATCAGAAGAAGCAGAAGCCATATCTTTTTTTTTTTTTTTTAAATTTTCTAGCAATTTAGGCAAGACTACTGATATTAGTCTTGATATCAACAATGTTGTTTATTATTAGAAAATCAGTTAGGGAATAGGAAGCCTCCTGTCTGGCTAAAATTACAGAATCAACTGATTAATGGTACTACATACAGCAAGCTGAAACAAATAGCGACTGAAGGCCTCCACTCACAAATGTCACAGTAAAGCACTTTTCAGCTTAAAATGTTTTGGCTTACCAGGATACTGTAACTAAAGTAGGTCACATCACAGGTAAAAGGCTTGCTTTTATGTAGGGCATAAAGTAACAGAGCAAGTCATTTACATGGCGTCCTTTTGTCTCTTGCCATATGTTTAGCAGACAACTTTACTGAAACAGGTTCATTAACTTTAATTGACAGCAATTATTTCTTCTCCCACAACTATCTGAGTTTTAGCACATTAATCACTGTAATGAAGTTTATCCATCATACATCAGAAAAATATACTACATAAAACAATCAGCACATCACTGTAAAGAAAAATAGGAACTCTGACAACCTCACCCTTTTCTATATCATAAAAGAGAAATGTATGATGTATACAATTTAGAAGTCATCGGTGCACTACAGATATTTAAAAAAAGGAAACTAAAAGAGAAAAGAGCTGCAGAAATGTGTGCATAAAACTGGCATAAATTAAATGATCAAATGTTTACTAATATAATTCTTCTGTGTAGCCATGCCTTATACTATCATACGTCACAGTAAATCAGCCCTGAGAGCATATGGAATTCTATTTATATATTAACAGTAGCATACATGAACAATATAGAATGCAAACTTCATCACTCATAAAGAACTTTTATAGTGATAAAAGCAAAAACATGCAGTAGCAATGTAATACAGAACACAACTCTATAAAATACAACTGATAAAATGTAAGCTTCAAAGGGACAATAAAGTAAACAAAGAAACACATTAATAAAAAGTACATAAATCAGATACCCTGCATAACAGATGCAAAAAGCAAATAAATATCTACAAGCAGCAGTAGTACATAGATTACTCTACTCTAATTCTCACAACTGAGCTCACAAGCTATACACCATTTGAAATTCTCTCACCCTTATCCAAAGTCTTGGAAATATATTCACACTCAAAATACTACATATATTGCTTCTCATAATCTCCTCTCTCCCTGACAGCATGACTTCAGACCCAATCACAATACAACCAAATCACAATAGAAATTAGGTCTTCTAATCTCTGCTCTTTTTCTGTATCTATCCAAGGCATTAGACATAGCCAGTCATCAAATTCTCCTAAACTAAACTCTTCTTCCTATGAGCTATCGCCCTCGTCACTTATTTTAGTCATCTCACCAGCAGGTAGCAAGCAGTGAAATGGTAAGATGATTTCCCCCTCTTTCCTTCCTTTATCTATCTTAGGACCATTACTATTTAACTTATTTATCAATGAGCTAAACACAGCAGCTACCACTGTATAATAGACCAACAACTGTACTCTAATATGTGCTGCTAGGCATACCTCTCAACTAACAAGATTTTCATAGAATGTCCAGATTTTTGCCTCATATTTTAGGTCTTTTCCTCATAAAATTTGTGTTTTTTCTCAACTCACAGATGTTCAAGGAGAAACTATTGCACATCCACCCACCAGATCTGAACATCTTTCATCTATTAAAAAAATTTAAAACAAATAAATACCAAGCCCAGACTGTTTACTCCTGGAATTATATAAAGGTCTTCCCCCTCCCCCATTGTAGACTATTTTGGAACACATGTATCACAGTGGCAAAGAGCAGGCTAATTCCATCATTCTGTAAATATTATATGTTTCCCAGTACTGAAACCTGGAAAAATCCTCCACAACTCTCTAGCTATAGACAAATCTCTCTATTGAATATAGACAGGAAGATGTTCACCAATTTATAGTCCAACAGATTAGGGTCTATTCTAGCTCACCTGATCCATATGGACCAGGCTGGTTTTGCAAAGGGTCACTCTGCTTGACAAAGCAAGCTTAGAGTTCCCCAGTTTATAAGAGTATGGACAGCTACAGAAAGCTTCTCTAGGTTTGTTCTCAGTAGATGCAGAGACAGCATTTGACATGGTAAATTAGATGCATCTTGACCAAGTCCTAAATACTTTTGCTTTTCCAACATCATTCAGCAACAACCCAAGAGTGCTATACATAGATTCTAGACAGCAGTTAAAGTTTGTCACTACATATCATCTTCTTTTGTCTTGACAAGAGGAGTTTGACAAGGCTGACCACTAGGCCACATACTCTTCATATTTTGGCGAGCAAGCCATTAGCCATATGATTAACTGAACTGCTGCAAACATGTTATATTAATGCTGGTGTTTTTGACATTAGTAACAGACTAGTCCTTCTTGATGATGATTTATTACTAATGCTTAAAAACCACAATTAGATCTCTCTGATCTCTGGTGTGCTCTTAAAAATTGTTACTGTACCTCAGAATATACACTTAGTCCTTCTAAAGCCATACTTTGTCCTTATAATGTCCCTTCTCCTGAGCTCAATTTTCATAAATACTCACTTTTGTTAAATCCTATTCTCTTTATATATCTAGGTCTGTCTATTGCTTATACCCCAATCAGAACAAAGGACACAAATGTTAAATGTATGCAATCCATTCTGCAGAATATAGTCATCAAGTGGGAAAGATGGATGTTCTCATTCGATCTTAAACTATATTCAATAAAAATGATCTTATATCCTAAACTTTCCTATATAATACATGGGGTCCCAATGTACATTCCTGAATCTACTTTAAATAAATGGGACAAGTGTCTTTTTAAATTTCTTTGGAAGCCATATAGTCTGAGAAGACCTCTCCCCATTTATTAAGCTCTCAGTCTGAAAGTGGGATCACCTTTCATCTTTATGGTTAACCTATCAAGCCAGTTTACATTGATATTTCAGAGATAGATTTATATCTCCCAGGATCACCTGACTCATTGGATGCAAGCCAATAAAACAGCCATATTCTCACCCTCTTTACCCACATGGACTGATGAATTGGATTTCCATAGCAAACAGAATACTTACTATTATATGCTATAGCTAAAGGAATACATATGAAACAATCTACTGTCAGTAATGCTCACTACCTAAATATAATTTACCTTGGTAACACTAAAACCCTGAGAACCATTTCTAAGTCTAAGAGCTCTACTTTTTTGTTATTCCAACATAAGACCCATTCCTCCTTTGCTAGTATCTCAACTTCCTTCCTCTTGGTATCCTGGATACAGAAAGGACTCTGTTTTCCATTTAAGTTATTTGCTATACATACTTTAAAATCATTTTCTTCAATAACAGATGCATTCTCTCTTTCACCTACATGAGTCCTACATTATGATCAGTCAATATCCATCTTTACAACACAATTTAATGATCAAATAATAACAGAATCCTCAGATTCCCATTTATTCAATTAACATGGTCCACAAAACAGGCTATTCATAATTTTATGTTTATTTAACATCAACATTTTTCAAACCAGCTGAAAATTACAAGCAGACAGTCCTTGCTAACCAAGCTACAAACATTACATGTAGAGAAATTCATGGCATCTTGAAAATGTCATGGGAAATTGTATCCTCCTCTCTTCAGACATTTCCCCTGGAAATGCATGAATCAGTTACTTCTCACACCTGCAAATTTATACAAGCAAGGTTTACTTTCAGATCTAACTTGATGGAGATATTTATAACCTCATATCAAAGCAATATGGAAGGACATAGTATGTCCAAAGACACAAATATTCTAGGAGGCATTCTGGATAGAACTCTTTAATTTATGTTCACTATTCCCTCTCAAGAGAAAGAATTAATTGTTTTAGGATACTCAATGGGAACAAAAGCACAATTTTTACTTTGTATTGTGCTCATAGCTATCAAGAAAGTTGTCATGCACCATTGGAGAGATACAGCCCACTCCCCCATATTGAGGAATATTGGCAGATACTTTGAGGTAACTACAAATCTGAATTAATTATAGCAAGGCCACAAAATATAACTGCAATGGTGATATGAAATTGTCACCGCTTCTTAATAAACTTAATTATGAATTAAAGTACACATAACATTACCAGTATAGATACTTCTGCAAATAATGCAAGATATAGTTTATATAACCCATCTGCAACACACACACACACACACACACACACACACACACACACACACACACACACACACACACATATATATATATATATATATATATACTGAATACAACATTATGGTGACAAATTAAATAGGTAGATCATAACTCAACACCTTTTATGAAATTTACCTAGCTTTCTTATTCTCTATGCATTAATTTTCAATTCTTCTCTTGCAATCTATCTAATAACAAATACATCTTTAATAAGTGGTACATTTATAAACCATACAAATTGTGTGAAATTGAATATATACTCTAATCCCTAACTTGTTAATAATACTTGAAACATTTATGTTAGAGTAATACAAAATGCTAAATATCAAACAAGGTTAATGAATAACATTTTCTATTTCATGCAATATTTCAATTTTATTTGATTGTCATACTTTAAATATTTAAATTAAATCATTCAAAATTCCAGGCAAATCCCTGAGGATTGAAACAAATAAATAATAGCACACATTTAAGTTTCAAACTTCATATCCTTCAGAAAATGCATGCTAACACAAATCCTGTTATTCTAGCAACTTTCTACATTTATTAGAGCAATAGTTAAATTCACCCCCAACTCTCCCTCCTCCCAAAATTTACCTTTAATATACTATTATCCAACAAAATCAATATAGAACTGGTATCCCACTGGGTGGGGTTATAGATACCAACCTGAAATTTGATCTCCACCATCAGCAAATCATAAAGAAGATATTCCAGATGCTAGCATCTATAGAGTAAAACACTACCTTGTTGACTTTGTTAAAACAAAACAAAATTAAACAAAACAAAGCCACTTCTTTTCTACTGTGCATCTTATTATATGCCTCTCCTATCTTAACCAATCTCAACTCCTCTTTATCAGCCAAACTAGAGCAATGCTACAATAAAGTAGCCAAATTTGCAAACAACAATAAAGATCACATCATTACCTCTATCTCGTACATGTAAGCTGGCTCAAATTATTCTCTATTGTACTCACAATTAATTACAGCTTTCAAACTACTCTACAGCCCTGAACAGTTCCCATCTATTCATTCCATTATTCAGTCTTACACTAATAAAAGACCTCTAACCTCCATTGCAAATCATTACTCTCCATAACTAAACCTAACAACAATGTAGGACACTCCCCGTATTCACACTCTATTGCTAATAGCTAAAATACCATTCCACTCAATTAAGGACTGTCTGCAACAGGAAAAGTGTTAAAAGACAATTGACAAAACACCTGACAGATTAACGGCTCTGTACCTGCATATCCCCTGGTTAAACTTGTACTAGTATAGGTATATGAATCTTTGATGCTGAAAACTTAATGCTATATTATCACAATTATTCCCTCCTCTATCATCTCATCTTCTTTATTTTCCTTGTACTTCGTCCCCTCCTTCCTTTCTTTGGTCTGCTCTAACTCTTTATTTTATCTTCCTATGTCCTAGATTTTCAATAAGTCCTTATAGTAACAGATACTCTTACATAAAACCTGACAGTCTTTATATACTGATGATATTGCACCGCATATACCACAGTGTATTTAAAAAAACATATGGCTATACAACCCATATAACTGTTTTTTAATCAAAACTTTTTATAAATGATGTAACTGATGTAACTGATGTGTGTGTGTGTCTGAATAATGGAAGTGTTGCTCACAAATGAATCTGACCTTAAACAATAACATCTCTGCATAATGGAACATTTATCCCCAGGCCTCCACAGAAAAAGGTCACTTCTCAGTCAGACTTTTCTGGTAGGCGAAAGCCAGCAAAAAAAGGTAAGTACCACTACATATCTTGTAAGTTAAAGAAACACTGTAACACAAATTAAATACATCTGCAACACATAAAAATAAAGAGGAAAAGATTCCAAGAAATATAATAAAAATTTGTACACATGCTGCAAACTTTCAACATCAATGCTACTCAAAAAAGGTTTTAAAGCATAGTATTAATTTTATTTATTTATTTATTTGATATTTGTTAACCGGATTAGTCTGACTGGACAGCAGCCCTTTTTCAGCGAAGGCCTGAGGAGAAAAATTCAAAGTATTACATATAGCAAAAGTAATCAAGTGAAAGATTAGGCTAAAACATTTAGAGTTAACAGAAAAAAAAAAAACAAGCTAGGACATGACCAATGACTTAATACACATTAGAGTTCAAAGCTATATACCGTGCTGAGAATAAAGAAAACTAAAAAAAAAAGCTCACAAAGCTCACATACATGCATAATAGAATGAAAGATCAAATAGTGTAAAAAATGTAGATTATATACAGGAGGAAATCCCAAGGTACAGGTCACGTTCCAAAGTCTGCAGAGCAGAAGGCTGTGAGAAAAAGTGACATGTAGATTAGAAAGACAGAGGGGAGAGACAGATTACTGTAGGAGTATTACAGGAGTACTGGGGGAGTACAGGGGAATATAGTGTTAAGTTGGGTGATTGCATGAGCATGACCATGATTTATGAAGGGCATCTTTGAGATCTGTTTTAAAAGAGTTAGGGTTTGGGATGGATCTAACACAAAGTGGTAGTTTATTCCAGGCATTTGCCACAAAGTAACTGTAGAGGAGTTGTTGATATTTTTGCTGGGTAATTATACTTTCAGAAGATGCTGTTGAATGCTATGGAGGGCTCGCTTGGGATGTAGTGATGAATGAGGGAAGAGAGGGAGGGGCAGGAGGAGGGCTCATGTAAGACAGAATGAGCCATGAGAAGCAGGGGAAGTTGGAACTGATGATGGAATTCCAGCCACTGTAGGTTTTTTTAAGGCTAGGCAGTGGTGAGACTGGTAGTGGAGGTTAGAGGCAAATCTAGCCATTTTATTGCAGGTGAGTTCCAGTTTTGACAGAAGGTTGGACTGGAGGTGCATAAGAATAGGGGCTGCAGAGAGTAGGGTGAGGATTAAGAAAGACAGTGCAAGGGGGAGCCGAGAAACATTTGTAAGGATTTTTTTGTGTCTTTCAAGAAGGCCTAACTTTTGAAGTGTATTTTTAATGCACTGTTGAGTATGTAGATCAAACTTTTTATTTATTTTATTTCACTTATTTATTTGACATTAATTCATATAAAGATAGCTTGAACTATAAATGTAAGCATACAGTACATGATACCACAGTGCAAGGACAAAATGATTGACTTCAACAATTGACTAAGCTTCTGGTGTCATTCTAAGGGGATCCAGTATCTGTCTGCATGGGATGACATGGTCGACAGACCACGATGCTTTGCCACAGATGGCCTGCACCTGTCGCCCCCTGGGATTCCGGATACTGGCTAAGGCTCTTGCTGCCCCTATAGTGCCTTTTTTAGGCAAGGTTCAAATAACAAATTCACCACCATAACAGGAACAGGCAAGCAAAAACTGAGGGTAATGATACTCAATGCTAGAGTCTAAATCTCAAAATGCACTACCTCGAGGCACTCCTTTAAATGGTGAGCATCGATATCTGTGCAGTGACTGAGACCTGGTTCAAGGCTCCAGAGAGCACCCCTGCACTACCAGACTATAACTCATACCACACATTTTGACCATGTAACCTGGACCGAAACACCAAAGGCGGAGGTGTGTCCATATTCGTTAAGGATATCCACACCTCCAGGCTAGTTGCCTAGCATAATGCATCCAAGGTTATCCAAGTGCAACTAACTCTGGGCAAAACTGCAATCCAAATTATAGCTTGCTACAGATCCCCCACCATGCTCCAGGATTCCCACTCCTCTTTTCTTGAAGTACTGGAAAATATTAGGGTTCAACCAAACACCCTAATAATGGGCAACTTCAACTACCTCACCATTAACTGGGAAAACTAATTGTGTACCAACTCCTTAGCTCAACGCTTTCTGGAATTCACAAACTCCAATGCCCTGGCTCAACTTATCCACACCCCCACCAGGGGCAACAATATCCTAGACCTAGTCATTACCAACATGAGTGACCGGTGTTCCACACCTGAAGTCAACTCCTCGTTGGCTCGATCTGACCATAAGCTAATCACCCTTGATATCCACATACCACCCCCACCCCCCATTAAAAAAAACACAGTAAAAAATTTCTCCAAAGCCAACTTCATGCTTCGTAAGACAGAAGTGCTGAACTTCATGATACCCATGCAGATGGACAATACAGTTACAACTGCTGAATCCTACACAAATGCACTCTATAAGCACTTACACGAGTGTATGGATTGTGCTATCCCAAACAGAACCAAGACGCTATCCTCCAAAAAAAGGAAGCCAATCGGTTGGTCCCCTGCCATAAACAAACTGTACAACAGAAGGAAGAAACTGTTGCAAAAGAGAGTAAAATCCCATGAGTGGAGGAGCTCCCTGGTCAGCCTCAGTAAGAAGCTGAAATCCCTTATAAGATCTTCTAAAGCTAGCTATGAAAACAAAATTGCCACTAATTCCAAGGACAACCACAAAGCATTCTATAGCTATGTCAAGAATCTCGATGGCGACACCCAGATCTGCTCTGAGTTACAGCACAAAGGCAAGAAAATTACAGAACCAATGATATTGCCAACATCCTGGCAGATAGGTTCAGTGCTAACTTTACCCCCCTCTCACCCCCTAAAGGGCCCATAGCTATACAGGAAGAATGCAGAGTCCCTGTAATCACAACTACGCAGGTAAAAGCTGCACTCTCTAAACCCAAAAACACAGCATCCATGGGACAGGACAACATTCCAGGCTGCATTTTACATGAACTTCAGAACAAACTGGCTCCTCACTTAAGCACCATGTTCAATAATAGCCTCACATCAGGCTTTGTGCCCACTGAATGGTGCACAGCAACAGTTATCCCACCCTACAAAAGGGGAGCCACCACTGATCCCGGGAACTATCGACCTATTAGCTTGACGAGCCTGGTCTGCAAGGCCATGGAACGTATCATCATGGAACTCATAAACAAAGACATTGGTAACCTCCAAACTCTGGATCCCACCCAGTTCTGGTTTGTGAAAGGCAGATCATGCCTCCTGAACCTGATCGACTTCTTTGAGGCAGTCACCAAAGCCGTAGATGAGGGTAAGGTGGTTCACTCAGCCTATCTTGACCTCGCCAAGGCTTTCAACACCATCCCCTATTCTGGAATTATAGCTAAACTCACTAAACTAGGTATAAATCCCTATGTCACAGGATGGGTTGCCAACTGGCTCACTGACAGAACCCACACTGTAAAAGTTGCAGACTCCAAATTTGACCTCAAAGCACTGACAAGTGGAGGAACACAGGGTTCCATCCTGGGACCTCTCCTGTTTGGTATCTACTTCTCTGAAGTACAGTAACACTGAAGGCCTCTGGCTAATGAAGTTTGCAGATGACTGCAAACTAAGAGCCATAGTCAAGTCCCCAAATGATGTGAACATCCTACAGAAGGGCCTCGCTGAGACAGATGCCTGGTGTCAGAGCCATGGCTTCAAGCTCAATGCCAAAAAGTGCAGTGTCATCCCCTTTAGCAAAAACTCTGTACCCATGGACTACCACATAGACAGCAATCTACTTAACACTGAATGCATGATAAGAGACCTTGGGACCCAGGTGGACAGTAGTCTCTCCTTTGATAGTCACATCACCGCAGTAGTCAGAAAGTCCTTCTACGTGGCACACCTCATCATAAAAGGATTCTCATCTATGAAAAAAGAGGTCATTGTTCCCCTCTACTCAACACTCATTAGACCCATTATAGAGTACAATGCCCCTTTTGGAATGTACCTCACAAGACATCTGCAGCAGCTGGAAAGGCCACAGAAGTACCTCACAAAGAAGATTACTGGCCTCAAACAAATGCCCTACACTGACCGCCTCAAAAAACTCCAGCTTTACTCCATAGCATATTGCCTATTCCGAGGAGATCTCTGCCTAACATATAGAGCTATGTCAAACCCAGAGCTGTTGGACATGCTACACCTAAAGATATCCCAATCCCTCTGAGCTACATGCTCTAGGGACCTAAACCTTGTCACCACAATAAACAGGACATGCTGGAGGGATAGATTCCTGTCCCAGAGACTTCCCATACTCTGGAACAGGCTACCCATCTATGTCAAGCAAAGTTCATCATTAGCACTCTTCAAGAAAAATCTTGATGAGTGGATGGGAAATAGGAAATACACCCCAGCGATCACTTCTGTGTCTCTACTCGACAGTGGCACAGGAAAATAACTTTCTTGGGTTGTGTAAGACAGGGAACCTTGTTGGCTAGGCTTATGTAGGCCCTTGGGCTGATAGCCTAGTACCTACCTATGAACCTATGAACCTATAAACATACCTAAAGAGGAAATGTAGACTCTAAGCATATAAAAATTCAAATTGAGAATTGTATTTCCAACGTGTTCAGCGCTTAACTCATTACATCTGAGTGATGCCTCCAGGGTGTATCTTCAGTTAACTCCTACTGACACATCTAAGCGTTAAGTATTGCTTGTTCATATTTGCATCAACAAGTCTAAAACCATGCTATGGACACAGTTTAAAAATATTTAATCTTAAAGCTTACAAAATGGCAAATGCAACTGCATTATTATTTGAACTCAGTGGTTGCTGAAATATTTTAAGTTGCTTACAAAATATTACAAATGGAATAGTTACTGTTTTTACTGTGACTAATAAAATTCAGTTGAAGACCTAGAACGTAAAGAATGCTATCACTATAAACATAGTTTGTGCTGCAGAGTTTGCCATTTATACTTCTTTTATAACCTCTATGGTTCCAGAGATATGAACATCTGTTTGAAATGTGAAAACATAATTTGATTTTGTCAAAAGGCTTAGACTCTGCCCATTGAAATTTCAGTGCAAACTTCCTGAGCCCCATTGGAGTGAATGAGCAAAGAAGGGCTATACAACAATATTTTCTCCTAACCACAAAATGTACACAAAGCCCTATAAATAGTAAAACACTAGATATACACATGGAAGTAAAAGAAAACACACACAAAACATAATTTAAATTACAAAAGTACCCTCCGGTGAGATTACAGTGAGTAATACCTTCCAATGGTGAGGAGGTACTTTTCCTGTGACATTGGTCTCATAGCATTCTTAACTGGTCTGTATTTTCCAGAAATTACCATTCTGCTGGGCATTATTTTTTACTGATTTCATATTCTGTTTTCCAACAGCTCACTTTGACTGGCATGCACAGATGCATCAAAGCCATCCCCACCTATGGAAAGCGAGTGAGTGAATTTTGTCCTAAATTCATCTGACCATGTGAAACCATCATCTCCATGCCTACCACACATAAAATTAACCTCATCTTTACCTCTTTTTCTTTTCACAGTTTCTCGAAATAAACTTTAGTTATATCAGTACCTACACCAGGCACCTACCACATGCAGTTCCCTATCTATTCAAGCAGTATATTGAATACCCTGGTCTTCTTTGTGATAACTCAATGTTATTTTTACAAACCATATCATTGGTGTTCCCTCACCTACTACATTTCAAAGCCAGGGAAATTGTCACTTAACTTGGAAGACATTTGTAGATCTCACAGAGCATTTCACACAGTATCACATCCAGGGCTTCATTATGTGTTAACTATGGGTTAAGCACCCCTGTATTAGGGTAAGTTTGCATTTTCTTCAATCTGAGATCTTATTGGGTGCTAGTATGTGTTTGTTTGTCTCATCTATAGTCTGTAGAGTCTGATACTTCCATAGGGATCTGATTTTGGTCTGCTTCTCTATTCACTTTCTTTAAAAAAATATTATTAACAATCATCTAAGTACAATGCTTAGTTCTGATTATTTCTGACTATGGTTAACTGAACATCCATTTGAGACAGTCAGAAAAGTCAGTAAGAACCACAGGAAACTGGAAAATATTTGAAACTGTTCCTTACACAAATCAGTCTTCATTATGATAAATGCAAAGTACATACAGAGGAGGGAATGGCAGGTGAATGGAAATTAATTCAAAGGCCAGTCTGATCTACAGCCAAGTTGGACACAGCTGGTAATCACTTGAAAATAGAATAAGAAGCAGGATGAATTTTTACAGCTCTTGGAAGACTTTTGCTACAAATGGGGCAAATAAAAAATGGTTTGGTATTCTGCAAGTTGTGAGTTACAGTTTTTGCAGGTTATATTCTATAGTAGTAAGGTTAAATTGCAAATGACTTCATGAGTGTGGTAATTCCCCTTCAGAAACTGCATTTAACAGGGGCAGTACACATTTCAGGAAACAATGTAGAAGGACATTTGAGAAGGAAATGCCTTAAAAATTATTGTAGAGGCCAGTTTTTGTGTCATAGAAGGATGAAGCGCTGACTATGGTCAAGGTGACCAGAGTTTAATAACAACTGCATGTCAAGGAAGATTAGAAAGAAAGGTTTATCAGAATAATTGCTGACATGAAAAAGCTTACTAACTTTGGCAAGTTTGTTAAAAATATCAGCGATACAGGCAAAACTTATAATTGCAGGCAAGACAAATCATTTAGGGTCAATAAACATGAATGGTGGTTTTGATAAATGAAATTGCAAAGGAATTGAAGACGCAATGAATAAAAAATAACTTGCATACAACAAAAAATGTAAAATAACTGAAAAAAAATCATTATGTAGATATTTATTTATTTATTTAACATTTGTTGACCGGGAATGTCCGACTAGGTTCCACAGAGCCTGTTTTCAGCCGAGGCCCGGGGAGAAATGCTCCAGATGCATGTCTTTGGAATAAGTGATCAAATGTAAACAAGATTATTGTGTACTTGTGTGTGTGTGTGTGTGTGTGTGTGTGTGTGTGTGTGTGTGTGTGTGTGTGTGTCTGTGAGGATGCTTCTCAGTATGTGTCTTGTGTTTGTATGTATTCACTGGAAAAAATATGCAAAGCATATTGTAAAATAAGTCACTTAGGTAAAGTGTAAAGAATGGCAGTGAAGTTTAAGAAACCAGGTAAAGCAATGAAGCAGACAGGTTAAATATAACAAGACATAGAGGTATAGCAGACAGCTGAACAGTCATACAGCCATAGAGTCAGAATAGACTGTTCAGCTGTCTGCTATACCTCTATGTCTTGTGAAGTTTAAGAAACCAGGTAAAGCAATGAAGCAGACAGGTTAAATATAACAAGACATAGAGGTATAGCAGACAGCTGAACAGTCATACAGCCATAGAGTCAGAATAGACAAGGCAACTTGGCCCAGTGCCCATTTACATCTTGCCAGTACCCTCCCTTAGACCCTTCCTTTTCTTTCAAGTAGCAAGAGGTGAGCCATACCAAAGGTGTATTTATGGATAGCTATCTGGTTGCCTAACTCCCTTTTGGAGGAAGAAAGTGTGTTGCAATACTTAATTTGGAGTGGAAGTTTGATCTGAAGGATTAAGCATTGCTTGACAAATCAGTCTCTTCATTCTGTTTTATCTGCTGAAGAAAAGTTATGTTCTTGTTTCCGCTATTAATGAGACTGCTTGGTTTTGTGGAAATATAAGAGGTCTTGGACTATTAGATCTCTGACAGCCCAGAAAGGCTAGGCACAAATCACACCAAAGGAGCTTACTGGCCACTGAATAAAGGGAAAGTGCTTCCAACCTTTCTTAGCAGATCTTTTTATTTTAAGACTGTGATCCTTTTAGTTAAGAAATTCTCAGGTCTTTCCATTTGCTTGCTATGTCTATTAAGACTCATCCCAAAAAGGGAATTGTATTCAATAATTGGTCTGAACAATGTTGAATATAGAGGACTAAGAACTTACTTAAATTTTGATGAAATACCTTTTGCAATCAGTTGCATCAGTTAAAAAAAATATTGTAACCACTGTTACACCTTGAGTGTTAAAGGCAAAGGAAATATCTTCCCATATTCTAAGGTTTCATGCTAAACTTTCAATATGAAGTGGGGTGTTTATATTATATATGATGAATGAAGGGATTGTTTACCAAATGCGACAATATTGCAGTTTTTAGCATTTCATTTAACTACATTTTTGATCTTCATTTACTAACATATGTGAATCCCAGCTGCAGCTTCTGTGTATCAGAGGAGGACTTGAGAATGACACATAGTTTGCAGTAATCTACAGACTTGGTTATCCAGATATCCTACTTTGCAATTTGGGTCTATATTATATGTTCGAATAGCATTGTCGCCTCACAGTTAGACGTTGCACATTCGATTCTCAGTTAGAGCGTCTTCTGTGTGTCAACATGCGTGAATGGGTGTTCCTTAGTTGAAGGTTGTACGTTAGGCCCGGCAAGCCAGCACGTAAAAATCTACTGCCAATCATTAGCAGACCAGAGTTCCACTGTGGCGACCCCTAACCGGGAAAAGCCGAAAGACAGTTATTATATGTTCGAATTTACAGGTCATGGTAGTACAGCAGTTAGCGTTGTCACCTCACAGCAAGAGGATCTCCCATTCAATTCTTGACTGGAGCACCTTCTGTGTGGAGTCTGCATGTCCTCCCTATGGGTGAGTACTGTAAAGACATGCAGGTAGGTGCGTGCGTGAATGGGTGTGCCTTCTTTGAAGGTTGGGGGTTGGGCTGGCAACTCGGCACCATAAAAATCCGCTGTCAATCATTAGCAGACCAGAGTTCCACTGTGTCGACCCCTAACCAGGAAAAACCGAAGGAAAGTATATGTTCGAAGTTTCAAAACTTCAAACATCATATAATCGAACTTATCTGAGCGAAGTTTTAAAACTTCAAACGTAATAAAAAAAAAAAAAAAAAAAAAAAAAAAAAAAACTTACCTGAACACTGTGAGCAGGAGGCAAGCCACCCTACTCCCCCCACACCCCGCTACTTAAATATACAAACTCCGAGATTGCACTACAGTGAAGTAAAGGGAAATATTCCCTACGACGATCTCACTTCACTGAAGTGTGATCTCAGAGTTGGCATATTTAAGTAGTAGGGGGTGTGGGGGGTGCAGGGGGGCTTGCCTACCTACTCACAGTGTTCAGATAGGTTTCTTTTCTTTTTTTTTATTACATGTTCGAAGTTTTAAAACTTTGCTTATATAAGTTTGATTATATGAGGTTCTAAGTTTTGAAACTTCAAATATATAATATAGACCCTGCAATTTGGAGATCTGTGAAGTTTATACCAAATAGTAGAGGTCCCAGCACAAAGCCTTGAAGAGCACCATAGGTTATATTCATGCTTGCTGAGGATACACCTGTTATCCTTACTACATGTGATCTACCTTTCAACAAATATTCTTTCCACTTAACTACACATGGGTTAATTTGGAGCTCACACAGCTTGTTTATTATAGAATCATATGATATGTTGTAATATGATTTTGCCATGTTGAGATATTGTGTATGGATAGCATGTCTGCTGTCCACAGCTTTAGTTACTTTGTCAAAGAAGTTGACTGCATTGTTTAGACAAGATCTACCCTGGACAAATCTGAACTGCTGGGAGTCAAGCCTTATAAGATTTTTGATACCATAGATAATTAGGTCAGTCATGAAAAGTTCTGTGACTTTTCAGATGAGACTAGTCAGACTAATGGGTCTTCAGTTTTTAGGGTCTGGTAGGTCCATGTTTGTGAAATAAGATCACAACAGTTGTACACCATATGTCAGGGACAAAACCAATGGCTAAGATTGGGATAAATAGCTGTAGGAGTGACTCACTAGGGCATGTTTTGTACTGTTTATTAGGCAACCAGCTATATTATTCCAAAAAAGCCACCAACTCATTGGAATACACACGGCAAAACAACACTTTAATAAAAAATAGCAAAAATATATAAAACATGTGAGCGCTTTCACAGAGTCATCTCTGCTTCCTCAGACATACTACAGTAACTGCTGCTCTTGTTTAAATAATGACACATCTGTGTCAAATCCAATCAGTTGACAGTATCTTGAAATAAAAATTAAAAAGACATACACTATATAAACAATCAAATCATAAAAATAGTGGACTAAAAATGTATGTAAAAAACTGTATGTAAAAAACTGTAAAAGCTTGCTCTATAAAATTAGATAGTGTTACAACTGTAAAATATATGTATATATGTTAAAATATGTGATTGAACATAATCAATGTTGGTGGCTTTTTTGGAACATTATACTTTTATCGTTGGTTACTTTATCCAGATTCAAGGGATTTGTGTTTGATAACCAGTTATATTATCAGGCCCAGTGGATGATGTATTCTTTATTTTGGATAGTAGCTTTACAAATCATTCTTTGGTTATGCTAGGAGATTCAGATTCTGCGGCATATATGAGTTTTATACAGTTGTGAGAGGGGTGAAATGCAACTAAATGTGCCTGTTAGTGTGTTTGTTATATCAACTGAATCCATGTAGGTGGTACTATGTTGAATAAGTTCTTAGCGATACTGAGTGTTATTCCTTATTTTACCTAATGTAGCAAAATAAGAATGTGTAACTGTCTTCAGGTTATGATGGACCTTTAAGATCACAAGATGCCTTTGTTTGTTCTGATGATTTTTTTTAGTTCTTTCAATAGCTTTTTAATGTTAGCCTTTATTTGAGGTTTTTTTTTTTTTTGCTTTTTTGCTATATAGTTTATAAACTGTTTTTATTGTATTTCGTATTTATTGGTGAGGACCACCAGGCTGATCTACTTTTAAACTTCCAATTTTTATGTTTATTTTGTGTTTGTATTTGTGGCACTTGCATATTTTAAAGGTGATTTAAAGGTGATTTTAAAGGGAAAAGTTACAATTTTTTGACCAAATTTAACTGGACAAGGGAGTTTGGGCGGATAGCTGATATTGATGCTATGTTGGCAAGGACCAGATCAAAACTATTTTGTTATCTAGTGGGTTCCATGACAGTTTGGTTCAAGCAGTTTCTTTTACTTATGAAATGTAGGATGTTTTGCCCATATCCTGTAGTTGAGATATAGGCATCCCAGTTTGTTGTTGGGTAGTTAAAGTCTCCTATGATAATGGAACTCCTGTAAATTTAAATTTCATCTAGTGTATTAAGGAAACTAACATGGTTTTCTGGAAGCATAGGGGGGCCCAGTAATGTGATATGACTTGACAGTTTGTACAATTTAGTTTGATTTGGATCTCAGCCAGTTCTGTTATAGGGTTACTAGGGACCTTCCTAGAAGTGATGTGGTCTTTAACACATATGGATATTCCACCAAAATTACTATTGAGCTGAAAGGCATGGTAGGAACAAAACCCTTTTATTGAAGGAGTACTTTCTGTACCTTTCAACTAAGTACATGCAATTACCCACACATGGATGCATTCTAAATTAAGCAGGGCCACAAGGACAAGCAATTTGTTATTTAAGCATCTGAAATTAAGCAGAGCCATTTTGAAGTGGTCTGGTGCTTGACATGTTTCTTTTTTTAGGCTGGGAGATCCATTTGCTGGACTATGCATAAAAATGCACTATGAGATATTCGTTGACACAATCTCTTGGGGACAGTCAGGTAAATGATAACCATAGAGAGTGTTAAAAACAACACAACCAACTAGTACTCGTGAACACAAAAAAACAGCGAAACTTGCAGATGTTCTCCTTTTCCAAAACTTTATTCCGTAAGCGCTTTCGTAAGGACTAGTATCCAAACTTCCTCAGACAAAGTTACACAAGCAAATTAGTGACTTGAATTAATATAAAATACAAATGTATTAAGTAGAAAAAAATATATATAAAAATATTTGTGGTATAATTGAATAAATGAAATACCTGGTGCTATGTTTTTTGTGTTAACCCCCCCACACACACACACACACTACCTATCTAGCTGTTTAAGTTTCAAAATGCATTTAATGAAAGCATATTCATTAAGGCCAGGGGGTGTGTGTGCAAAAGTTCCAATTTGCCACAACAATTCCTTTTCTTCTAACCTTAATATCCATGGCCCTCCTCTTTTGTTATATATAGTTCCTGGTGCACAATGGCAAACAACAATTTGTGAGTGGGATGTTGCAATGTGTGCCTAGCCAAAGCATTTGTGGTGGTACCTTTACTTATATGATATGTATGCTCGTATATGCATTGACACACTGTCCTTTCTGTCTTTCCTATATAAAAGGATTGGCATTGTTGGCATATAGTGGCATAAACAATGCCTTTTGATTCACAATTAAATTTACCTAATATGTTGTATTCAACATCTCTAATGGTTATTTTAGTGCCCACATGCGTTAACACAAAAAACATAGCACCAGGTATTTCATTTATTCAATTATACCACAAATATTTTTATACATATATATATTTTTTTCTACTTAATACATTTGTATTTTATATTAATTCAAGTCACTAATTTAGTGTCTAGGTATTTAGTAATAAAATCATGAATTATATATGGAAATACAAAGTAAATAATTTTCCTTGGGTGGAAAGGAATTGAGTTGTTTATTTTAATTATTCAATTTTTTTTATATAATTGCTTTATTGTTTTATTTATCAATTGTATAAGTATATAAGTCATTGACTGCTTATGTAACTTTGTCTGAGGAAGTTTAGATACTAGTCCTTACGAAAGCACCTACGGAATAAAGTTTTGGAAAAGAAGAACATCTGCAATTTCGCTGTCTTTTTGTGTTCACGAACCTTAGAGAGTATGTTTGGCATTCACATCAGATAAACAGTAACTTTTATCAGAAGTTTTTGGGAGCATGCATTTGCAAGGAAGAAGGCATAGTGCCCCCCTCTCCTACTAAGATATAAGTCATATATCCCCCTCAAGGGAAATTATTTTATCCCATACAAATAAGCCCTCATTGCTGGGATACCAACAAGACCCTTCCATGGCTGCTTGGATGATGGCCGCTCCAAATGCATATTACTGCCCTTATTTGGAGTTCAATCAGTTTTGGTGATCAAATGTTCTCAAGACCAAGTGAGAGAAGCTTGATGTTCAACAAGCATGAGGGCAAGCAACACACAGATAGAAAGATATTTGGGAAAGAGTCTATGTACAGAACAGCAAGACAACGATACGTTGAAAAGATAACACATACCACAGTTCATGACAGCAAGCAAACTGCACTTGTAAGATAGCCTCATCAAAGTAAGTATTTTACTGTGCATAATCCAGAGACACCTAAGATCATTGCAATACAATTCCCCATGGCTAATGCTACTACTGAATGAGACATACATAGCAGTCATTATTTTGAACATTCTATTAAATATCAAACTACACAGGACATCACAGTGTTGCATGGCATTTTAAATGATAATGACATTTTCCCAGCTTCTGACCAAAAATGTTATGTGAAACGTAATGAATATAAATAGAATACTAAATCATTATTAAAAATAACTAAGTGGCTTGCATATCTCAATGATTATGCTTGTTATTATATCACATAACTGCATACAGTGTGCAAAAGTCAAAAGTGATCATTATTAATTGAAAAACATTAATTTCTTTTCAGCTTTATAAAATGTCAGATTTCATATAATAAATACTACATTTGCTATAAAAAAATGAATGAATTCTGAAAGCTTTGTAATGAGAAATACTTTTTGTAACAGATGAAATGGTAAGTATTGGAAAAAACTGACATTTTCTTTTTAGTTCAAAAAATTATGTGATGCTGTTTAGTGGGAGTATATAAAATGCACTTCACATAAGCAGACCTTTAGTCTAATAAAAACAAAGCACATCTAGAGTAATGAATGGAAGATGTGGACACATGAAAAAAAAAGAATTTCTCTGAGATGATTAACAATAATACAATTTGATATAGCACCTGGGAACTTTTGAGCTGCAACTTGAACTACAAATAAATGAGCTAAAAGGTTGTAAGATAAGTTTGTAAAGAGATTCTATCTCATTTTGAGAATAATGAGATTAACATGGAAATGTTCATGTTGAGAATACTGAGTTGACATAGGTTCATAGGTAGGTACTAGGCTATTGGCCCCAGGGCCTGTACAAGCCTAGCCAAAAAGGTACCCTGGCTTTCGCCACCCAAGAAAATTATTTTCCTGTGCCCCTGTCAAGCAGAACCACAGAAGTGATCCCCGAGGTGAATTTCATGGAAATTAATTTTTTAATATGGCAATTCATTTTTGAATATGGCAATGTCCATGAAACAGTAAATATTTCAAGACAAAATGAAGCATGCATTTGAAAAAAACAATTCTTTATGTGTAAAAACAGTAGATATTTGACATCCTGAATAGAAAACACGGATATCTGTAAGCAGTGGTGCAATGGTTACCGCTTTCGCCTTACAGCAAGATGGAGGTTCTCCGGTTAGATTCTTAGCTGGGATACCTTCTGTGCAGAGTCTGCATGTCCTCCCTGCATTTATATGTTTCCTCCCACATTCCAAAGACATGTGTCTGGAGTATTTCTCCACAGGCCTCCATTGGAAATAGGCTCTTTTCCAGTAAACAAATGTTAAATAATCTTGTTCTCATTTTCTTCTTGTACACCTCTTCCTACTCTTCCACAGCTGTATACCCTAACTCCTTCATCTACTGCAATCCTACGTTTTTATTACTTCTCCTTCTTTGACAACTGCTACATGTCATATTCACCAGATGTCTAGTCTATGCTGAATCTTTAATCACTTATTTCAATTACTGTTCACACTCAAAAAGGATCTGATACAATTTTTTTTACATGATTTTCTCTCAATAAATATGTTTTTGGAGATTTTCTCCCAGGGCCTCAGCTGAAAAAGGATCTTGCATGGCCTAGTCAGAACTTCCTTATAACTAAATGCAAAAAAGTAAATAATAAATAAATAAATAAACAAACAAATAAATAAATAAATAGAAAGTAAGATATGCTGTACAGTATGAGTGTTTGTTAGATTCAGATACTGTTTCCTTTTCTGTAGTTAACATTGTTCATAAATGAAGTGGTTTCCTAAATGGATGTTTGGCAAAGTACCAAATTGTTGTTATGTTTATTATCCACACATGCATTTTTCTTGCTCTTTGTAATGGGCAGGTGCTACAGTCCCATGATCTGCATCTCTGTTGATAAATTTTATGTGACAGTATTAGGATCAGTATTGCACCACTGGCTTCCAATATGTACAAGAAATGACATGCCTTAAGATGCCACAGAAAAAAATGCACACTGCCTCCTCAGTTAACAACCAAAATTTACCATGCCCAAATATGCTTCATACTGTGCAGCTACAGATGAGAGTTCACCCACAAAAGACTGCATACAGTGCCTTCTACTGCAAATTTTATCAACAGTAAAGGAAAGACAAGTTTATTTTGCACATATGAACAGAGAAGAAAACACACAGTATTTTCCTTAAGGGGTTAATGATAGCTCTGCATCACCAACAAGCCTTTCATTTCCTTTATGGTAATGGTGCCCAATGCTGCACATCATATCAAAATGAAAATTAAAATTAAAATAGGCTTAAAGTTAAATATTTGTATGGTAGCAACATCTTGTTCAGTAACTTTTCAAAGGAAGAAGCCAGCAGTCATTAGAGTACCATTCTAATGTACAAACAACATAAATCACCCTCTATAACCATTTAAAGTGAATAATAACACTCTTTAAATGAAAAAAGTACTTGGTAAAATAAAATAGACATGTAGCTTTAACCCAGGAAAGTACAAAATAAATGTATGTAAACAAACATATGGCATGTAGAAAAAAAGAATAATTAAAAGCCTATCTGGACCTGTTTCTACAAGAGCTGAAGAGGTGCAATGGATTTCTAACTATGTCTGATTCATGTCCAAAAAAAGATGTATATTTCCACAAGCAAAATGCAGTCTTAATAGAGTACTTTCCAGAAATGCAATCTACCTGCTTTCTATCTCTACTTAAAAAGAGTCCAAATCAGCCATTTGCATTTGAATTCAAATATGGATGATGCTGTGGCTGTTTTTAGTGGAGTGAGAGTTAGTGTCCGAATAAGGTACTGCATCTTGGGGCTATAAATGCATGCACATTGGAAGAGCATATTTAGTTTTGGATTCATAAACAAGCTTCCTAATACTCAGTGCACAACAGCATGGGAAGAGGCCTTACACAGATGTTTTCCAGTTCGTAGTATCACCTAGCACCATAAACAGCGAGGAAAAACATGGGAAATGGTGTAAGCAAATGCTCAAATAATGACATGCAGTCTAAAGGGCACATAATGAGCAGCAAATATATGCATCAGAAAGTAGGTCATTACTTTATGTGCAGATGATGCAAGACAAGTTTGATATCACTATAAGAACAAATATTATTGGACAAACTGTGTGGCTGCAATAACCGAAGATGAAAGGATCTGCAGCAGCCTTCATACAATATCATTTACTTTCTGCAAGCATCCGTCTCTTCCCCTCTGGGACATAATATGGCAGCAAGAGGTACAAACTGACACCACTGCAGCATGCAAACTAAAACCAGCTAAAAGATCTGCAGGCAGCTGACCAACCATTTTCAAGTAGGCAGAGATATCATATGGGTATTGACTCACATGTATAAACCACAATCAGGATCAGACCAATATGTAGACTTCCCATACCAGTAGACACCAAGATATGTATGGCTTTCACTATCTTAGCTGCAGGAACCTTTTAGAGACAAGTGGAGGACATATTGGGTATATCATGGGCTTTAACCTGTAGTATGCATAATACATTCCTCGATGGAATACTTACCCATGTATATGAGCATATCTGTTTCTTCAACACATCAGAAGAGAGAAGCACCTCTGTCTGTGGTTTCCCTGGCATCTTCCATCTCCCTAAAGTACTTGGTAGAATAGATTGCATGTTATAATAAAGGTGTCCATGGACAGAACAATGCCATTAGGAATGGGTACCATTTTATTAGTTGTCACATAGTGTATAGCACACTGGAGCCCAGGTTGATTATATCAACAAGGAACTCATACAGCATAGCCAAAATGTAGTATAATATTGCTAGAATTTTGAAATGAGAAGATGCCATAAGTGAAGATGATGTATACTACGTCAGTACATGATACCTAGGCTACCTTCCTGTTTCTAAAGTCTCTCCGACCTTCCAGAGCAGACAAAATAGTTGACCTCTTCTGCTGCACACACTGATAAGAAAAGGAGCGTATAAGCTAGCACACAAAGAAGGGAGCATATAAGCTATGACATACAGAAGTATGTGAGATAAATTGCAGTGCAAAGCTGCAATCACATATTAAAGTGCAAAATAGTAGAATCCTAAAATCACCCCCAGCTGAACCGCTATATATCTTAACCTACAATACGCATTAGTGCCATATGAATACATGTTACACCACACATATCAAATATCTACTTGACTAAAATCATAAATGTGCTAACTACATTTAATCTATGAGTAATAAATGTTTGATATTTTGAATGGTGAGGTGGCAGTGATCTATCCCTGTTGAGACACTTACGAGCAAGCAGGTACTTTTCAAGTTAAAATGAACTTTGCTGGAGTATGTAACGATGGGAGGCCATATTACAATATGGGAATGACAATATGTCTTTACCAGTGTAAACCCAGATTCTTCAACGAGAAGGCTTACACTGTTTAATAGTTTCTAAGGAGCACATGGGTTTTGTAATTGTCTTTTGGACATGGATTACAAATTTAAGTGGTGGATCTAGACAAAATTCACAATCTTTAAACTGTTTAATTATGTCATTGTTTCAATTAGTGGGGAGAATAAGTTCTGGCATGACAGAATCAGGGGGAGTTTCTTAAGGATGCCAGCCAATATCTTGTATATTTTTCAACTAACACTGAAGAATAGATGGGTGAACCCGATAACTGATTGCATAAGTAAGTTTTGTCATATACACCATCAGTTTAACAAAGAGTTTGTTAAAAAGACATGTATTTCAAGTGAATGACAATGTAGAGAAGCTGTGTCAAGCTAAATTAGGTGTAATCATATTCTTTCATAAAACTGTGTCTGTTGTAAACTGAATAGCATATACAATGTATAAAATGTATAAAAAGAAAAAAATCTGAACGCAAAAACTGCTTTCAGTAGGGAGGTAGCAAAACTTCTGAAACTGAAACTAAGGGTGGAATTCAAAGAATTTGTCAGATCCAGGTTTATGCAGCTTAAAAATGATAAAGCACAGTGTAATGGATACTTGAATAATAAAATCGGAGAAAAACTCATGCTCCCTTGTGGCCAACAGAGTAGCTCAAAAAATGCAAACTGACGACAGCAACATATACAAGCATGACTAAGAAAAAAGGCATGTGCAGCTTAATGCAAACCTCATAAAGCTAATAGAACAGCAGCAATGCTGAGCAGAAAGAAATGTTTAGTAGCATGTAAAGCCACTACTACTACATAGGGGTACTTCACTTCTGTCTGCTTTCTGAGAAGTGTTTGAAAGCCAGTAACATACTTTGCACTCCAATAGTTTTTTTTCATTTTTACTGGCAGATGCCACAGCCGATAAAGCATCAAGCCCTAAAAAGGATTGTGATTGTGCCACTGATCATAACCCTTTGTTATGTGTTTTAGCATGGATGTCAAGATTCAGCTCTTAAGCCTCTTTTTCAGAATTAGTGTTTTGGTATCTGTGTCTCAGATACCTAATACGCTGCACTGTGTTTTGTGTTTCAGACATGGATGTCAGCATATTCAGAACTTGAAATCCATGTTGACTATACATAATAAACAGTTATGACTAGAGACATCCCATCGTAATTCATTGTAATGCATTGAACTTTACCTGCCTCATATACTAACAATTACAGAAAAAGGTGAAGGAGTGCAACATTTTTTATAGCTTTAAAAGCTGTAAAACAATTAGTGCAGTGACAAGAGGTACTGGGCAGAAACTGAATTCCTTTCTGATGAATGAATGGCTTTAAAAAGTGTTATACAGTTCACTCTGCCATAGTGTGTGTGTGTGTGTGTGTGTGTGTGTGTGTGTGTGTGTGTGTGTGTGTGTGTGTGTGTGTGTGTGTGACAGTGAAGTGTATAAAAGGTTTTACACCAGTGACAACACTTGTAATCTCTTCTGCAGTGACTGCTATGTTCTAGCAAAAGACTATTGCTTAAAAGGATTAAAAGATGTTTAAGAAACCATTTTTAAGACTCATTCTTACATTGCATTTGTTTTTTTTTTGTTTGTTTTTTTCACATTTAGAGTATAATCATGACTCTCTATGCACTGCAGCTTTATCTAGCTTAATGTTAACAAAAAGTTGATTCCTCTTAATTTTCCATCTCTCATCAGAGGCTGCAACAGACAGCCAGGATCACTCCATTTTTTTGAAATCTTAAATATTTTGTGTAAGAACGTGTCATTCTGCATGGCATACATTGATTACTTGTCCAGAATGGATGAGGTCAGACCAGGTCTATGATGTGTCTACTGCAAATCACAGATGACTGAGGGGGTCAGTAAGGGAAATAAGTTACTTTGCATTTTAACAATTCACTGTCAAAGATGGTGAGGAGTGTTACTAATAATAATTTTAAGTTATGCAAAACATATTATATTTCTGCTCTGCCTAGAAAAAGGGTTAAATATGCATTTAAAAGCATTTAACAGCATACAAGTTACCTAAACCAAAGTGAGATAATTAAAAGTGACACTGGCAGTGTCTTTGAAGAAAGTTCTGAAAAAAACAGCGATCTCAACATTGACACTGTAGATAAATATAGATACAAAACAGCTGTGTCCTAAGAATAGGATGTGCATTTTGTGAAATGAAGGAAAACTGAAAAATAAAGCTGCATTAAGTAAACAGACATCTGAGGCAATGTTGGATTTTAACCAAACATAAAATAATACTAATAGACAAGATATGGATGGGTTTGTACTGTATAAAACAGAACAGTATGTAACCATTTTTCCTTCCTTAGATTCTAGGTGGAGCTGTCCTTTAACTGATGAAGACAGCTCATAAGAATTGTTAAGGCAGGTTTCTTTACCCTTGTTATTTCTTAAGGTTTATTCCAAAGAACTTTCAAACCATAGAAACTTTTTTGTGAACTCCTGGAATGAATTAAATTCAAAGCTATTGTTTCAAATGGGCTGCCTAATTCATTGCAGTGATATAGAATGTATTTTGCTTGATTTAGATTAAAGATACAATTTTAACAGAAACAATCTAAACAGGTGTACCATATAATCTACAAGCATGGAGCTGAATGGCTTAGAAGGTAAAGTAAAAAGTTTTTCCTTTTTAAAATCTAAGAGAGGCTTTTTTAAAAATAATAACAAAAAATGTAATATTTAAAACATTTGTGGCCTCCTATAGACTCCTCACTGCATTGGTAGACTAAACATTAGAATGCTCAGATTCATCTAATTCAGCTAAGTATGCACATTTATCATATAGCAAACACTTAATTCCTGGGGGGATATATATATATATATATATATATATATATATATATATATATATATATATATATATATATATATATATATATATATATATATATATATATATATATATGCATTTAGTAGTCATCAGCAGTTCAGCTTTTTGTCTGTGCTAGTCTCATAAATTCAGCTGTGGTGCCATTCAAGGTCTTTAATGCATCACACCATAGCCTGTTGCAAAGATGTTTTACAGTGTCTTGTGACATTAGCTGTCTAATTTGCTGCTCAGCATATGCATTGCCAGTGGTGCACTAAGCCATGTATCACGTTGATTGTACTGTACAGTAATTGCTATGTCCTCTGCATTAGCAGCTGTTATCCTTTAGGGCCCTGATAAATGAGATGTCACAGCTCAAGAGGTGTTATCTCTAGAAGCAACATCTCAATAAATAAATGCAATTAAACTTTATGGTTTTGCTAAGTGACTTTTTAGAGCTGATGCACTGTGTCAGCTCACTGTCTGGAACTCAGATAAGCACTAGACAGTAAACATTCTTAGTACAGCACCTGCAATTATGCAAAGTTAGGGAATGATATCACATACTATGTTTTGAAAACCTGCTGTAATTCAAAAGATGCTGTGCTTTGCTGTAGAAAAGTGGCAAAGCACCCCACAAACTGAAAGTTTTTCACTTTGAAAAACAGGTCTAGTGGATAATTGTGAGTTCAGGTCTCAGATGAATCATTTTTAAATGCATACCTCATTTCATCAGCCCAGTTAGCTATTACACTGAACAAAACAAGACCTTACTATATTTCATGCAGACTTTTTTTGTGCAAAAGCCTGAGAAAGGACTGAGGAAGCAAGTCTACCAATAACAGCAAGCATTATGTAAAAAATAATGAGATCAGGAGGCGATATGCACAATATTTGTATATAATTCTATACATTTAATCTTAGTTATACACATTGAGGAAACTGGACACTTTGGAGGGAAGAAAGTGAATATTTTCTATTAGGCAATCTGATCTGTTGATGTTAGTCTTATGATCACTGCTACAATAAACTAAGTTATGCGGGTATGTCCTGCTAAGGGCATAACAGCCAGGCAGTTTCCAAGGTTTCAGTATACCTTTCACTCGCCCAAACTCTTAGTCATTTCAAGTTTACTAAAAATTAGATTTGGGTGCCAAACCCTTTATAGCTTTTCTGATCCTGAAAACAGTTCTTCCTAGGCATGAGTACTGATGGTCAGCTTTTCTATTGCTGGTAGACAAGTTCCATTAAGGAAAAAAAAAACTTCCACTATATTTTATGTGACACAGAACTCACGTTTTCTGTAAAAAAAAAAAAAAAAAAAAAAATATATATATATATATATATATATATATATATACATATATATATATATATATATATATATATATATATATATATATATATGCTGTGTGCATGTGTGTGTGTGTGTGTGTCTATCATCATCATCATCTTCTTTTGGCTGTTCCCGTTAGGGGTCGCCACAGTGGATCATCTGTTTCCATTTGTTCCTGTCCTCTGCATCTTGCTCTGTCACACCAACCACCTGCATATCCTCTCTCACCACATCCATAAACCTTATCTTAGGTCTTCCTCTTTTCCTGTTACCTGGTAGCTTCATCCTTAACATCTTTTTCCCAATATACTCAGCATCCCTCCTCAGCACATGTCCAAACCAACGCAATCTTGCCTCTCTGGGTTTGTCTCCAAACCTTCCAACCTGGGCTGACCCTCTAATATACTTATTCCTAATCCTGTCCACCCTCGTCACACCCAGTGCAAATCTTAACATCTTTAACTCTGCCACATCCAGCACTAACTACTGCCTTTTTGTCAATGCCACTGTTTCCAACACATATAAAATAGCTGGTCTCACTACCCTCTTATAGACCATCCCTTTCACTCTTACTGGTACTCGTCTGTCACAAATCACTCCTGACACTCTTTGCCACCCACTCCATCCTGCCTGTACTCTCTTCTTCACCTCTCTTCCACACTCACCGTTACTCTGAACTATTGACCCCAAGTATTTAAATTCATCCACCTTCGCCACCTCTACTCCCTGCATCCTCACCATTCCTCTATCCTCCCTCTCATTTACACACATATATTCTGTCTTAGTCCTGCTGACCTTCATTCTTCTTCTCTCTAGAGCATATCTCCATCTCTCCAGGGTCTCCTCCACCTGTTCCCTACTCTCACTACAGATCACAATGTCATCTGCCAACATCATAGTCCATAGGTTGTCTCCTGTGTAATCTCGTCTGTCAACCTGTCCATCACCATTGCAAATAAGAAAAGGCTCAGAGCTGATCCTTGATATAATCCCACCTCCACCTTAAATGCATCCGTCACTCCCACTGCAGACCTCACCGCTGTCACACTACCCTTATACATATCCCGTACCACACTTACATACTTCTCTGACACTCCCAACTTCCTCATACAATACCACAACTCCTCTCTAGGCAGCCTGTCATATGCTTTCTCTAAGTCAACAAAAACACAATGCAACTCCTTCTGACCTTCTCTGTACTTCTCCATCAACACTCTTAGAGAAAACAGCGCATCTGTAGTGCTCTTTCCTGGCATGAAACCATACTGTTAATCACTAATCATCACTTCCCTTCTTAACCTTGCTTTCACTACTCTTTGTCATAACTTCCTGCTGTAACTGATCAATTTAATCCCTTATACACATACACACACACACACACACACAAACATTTAATATATATATATATATATATATATATATATATATATATATATATATATATATATATATATTATATATACACATTAGCTGGTGACTTTTTTTCAGGTTTAAAGAGGAATATTACTTTTTGTGGTAAAAAGATGTTAACATTATTTAATTATAACTATATTTTCTGGAAAAACTGGTGCTGTGTTACTTTTTGAGGGCTGAAGGTAAGTGTTTAAAGCATTTTTTATTGCATTTTTTCAGGGAAAAGTTAATTCTTACAACTTACTTAGTTTACCTACTATTACTGCTTAGCTTTCATGGGGCTCAAGCACCTTTTTCAGCTTAACCTTGGAACAATCTTCCAGTCCTCAGTTGTACCTTCTTCCAGCCACAAAAAAAGAAAAAAAAATGTTAAGCAGCCTTTGCCACTTCAGCAGGCTGATTTTTTCCTGAACTGCAGGTTGTTCTGCTGTGGCAAAAGTTGGTTATTTGGACCACTCATCTTTTTCCTTGGGTCCTGCTGGTGTAGTCCATATTGCTACCATTGACCAGGGGTTTGACATATCCTCTGCAGCTATCAGTGTGTTTCTTTGAGGCAGTAGAGATCCGCCCTTCTTGGTCCTGGGAGAAGAGGAAGGAGTGTTTTTCTGCTTAGCCAAAAGGCTATGTCCATCCCTGGTTCTGTTTCTTCAGGAATTCCTTTCAAAGATAAACAAAAGACTAAACATGTGTCTTCTCTTATCTCAGTAACACTGGACTGGAGAGGACTCTTGACCATTCTCATATGGATGGTTCTGTTAAAAGAAAACGTGATTTTTCTTTTCCTGAATAGATGCCAGAGTTTAAACCTCCAAAGGAGTGTGAAGTAACAGATTATGTAAAATTTCCACAAATTTCTGATTCAGATTCTGAAGAAAGTGTGACTTTGGATAGTCCCAGTGAAGAATTCCCTTTCTCTTTCTCAAAGACTATTTCCAGAATAAATTAGTTTTTAGTGGGAAAACAGTAAAGTTACTCAGTGCCACAGAAAATATTATGATTTGTTACAAATGGAATTTCTGGAACCTTCACCTATTCCTCCTGTTCTTTCTGCATTGGAGGATGTTTTCTTCAAAGTCTGCAATTTCTCTGACAATCAGCCTGCTGCCTCAAAAAAAAAAAAAAAAAAGATGCATTATATAAGTTTCTTCAGTCTGTTACATTTTTATATAATAATCCCAAACCTGACCCAGTAGCTTTAGTAAACCCAGCTGCTACTAAGCATTTTGTTAACACTAATCCTTCTCCTTCTTACAAGGATGGGAAGGATTTTGAAACATCTGGGAAAAAAGTGCATAGTTCTGCAACTCTTGTTTTTAGAATTCTCAGCTGTCAGGATCATGCATTAAAGTTTATCCTGACCATGTAAAAGAATATGTGGAATGTTTTGGTATCAGTTGCCTCTTATGAGGAAATGTCAGATTTGTATAATTTGATTTCTCAAGTCACTACCCATTGTTTAAAATGAGGGTATGACTCTACTGATACCACTTTAAGGGCTGCTGCCACTGGTATTTTTACGGGAAGGCTTGCCTGGCTGCATTCACAAAACCACCCAGAGGATGTCAAAAATGAAAATTTGAATTCACTTTGGATAGAGAACTAGTTTTTGGATCTTCAGCTGCAGAGATCATTGAAAATGTGATAAGAGGGGGAGGTTGATTCAAGGGATCTAATAGATTTTTTAGCCTCCTTTCTCCAAATTTACTAAGGGATTCTATGCTGTCTTGTATAGTTTCAATCAAATGCAAAACAAACAGTACCAGCAATCTGATAGTGAGCAGTCATTTGAACAGCAGATGCGGTTCCAGAAAGAAAGCAGGAACTGCCTATTGTAGATGGCAGTCCAATAAGTCTGAATGACTCCATGATTGACTTTCTTCCCCACCCCCACCCTGATAGCCCCTTAATTTTTCCAGAAAAGTCTGAACCACCAGTTCCCTGTATGGTAAAAGACTGTTTCATACAGGTAGGTTCTCAGAGTAATACAAAACAAAAAAGGCTCTTACCATGCAGACAAAGCCAGTGTCACTCAAAAAGTCCAAGTCATACAAAAATAGTGACACAAGCACCACGATGCTCAATGAAGCTCCATTTATTAACAGTGCACTAGTAACAATACTTTCACCTTTTAAGGCTTCTTCAGGCAGAAAAACTGCATAAGCATATCAGCATAGTTCAAATACAGTCTGATTCATATCATGCAACCTTAATTAAATACAATTAAGGATATATATCATATATATCAAATCATTTGAAAATAAAATAAAACAACAAATAATATAAAGAACAGTTATAATTTATTTCTTATGTCCTTCAGAACTGGTTTTAGACTAAAATAATCATTTAACCCTGGGTATTGATAAGCTTTAAAACGTAATAGCTATTTATTCTCTGACAACTCTGTATAGTTAAGTAAATCACCCCCTCTAATGGATTTATTAATATTCTGCAAAATAAGAAAATTAAATACATGTGTATTATCTGTACTTTTAATATGTCGATATAAGGCATTAGTTTCTAACTTTCTTCTTGTTTCCGAAAGATGTTCACATATCATATCCTTCAGTTTCCTATTGCTCTTGCCTATATAAAATGCATTACATTTGGAGCACTTAGCCATATATATTATATCAGTAGTGTTACAAGTACCATGAGTTCTCAAATAAAACATTTTTGATGTTACAGGATGAATAAAAGATGTTCCTATAAAATATACTTACAAAAAAGACAGTTATAACAATTTTGTGTACCATTTTTATTAAATATACTATGTGTATTATAAAGCTGTTGTTATTTGTAACATAGATGGTATCTCAAATTTGTTTGATTTTTATAGCCAAAAGATAAATGTTCCAAAGATACATCTTTAAAGGCTGGTACATGTTTTATCATTTTCTAATTTTTTTTTTTTTTTTTTTTTTTTTATAATATTCTGATTCTTATTGGTATTTACATCATATGGCAGAATACATCTAAAAGTGCTCACATTATCTTTAGTCATTCTAGCATGATGTTTATTACTATGCTGTTTGACATGAACTTCTGAAAAAATAGGGTATATATATATATTACTACTATTAACTTCCTGTTTCAAAACTGTAACTAGTTTTGTAACCGTACTTTCCATGTATCCCCTGTCTAGAAAATCTGTGGTCATAGCCTGTATTTGTGTATCCATTAAATCTGTATTTGTATTTAAACGAATAATTCATTTAGTTTGATTTTAAACTATATTTTTAAAAATATGCGGGGGGGGGGTGCATACTACTTCTGTGCAGATTAGTATTCTTCTTCACAGGCTTCTTAAACAGAGTAGTACCTATTGTCCCATCTAATTTTTTAAAAAGTTTAATATCAAGAAATTCAATATTAGTGTAATTGATATTAAATTTAAACCATAAAAATGTACTAGTGGAATGTAAATAGTTAATAAAATCATCAAAAACAGATAAGAATCCATCCCAAATAAAAAAAAGATCATCAACAAATCATTTATAAAATAAAGCATATAGCAATAGCATACGAGAAGACCCTGACTGAGAGTAAAAAAAGAAAATAAGAAGGGACATGAATGATTTTAAACTAGGTAATGCTTTTAACATTACTAGAACTACATTGCATCCAGAACAACATAAGGGTTCTTTAGATAAAGTGGATATTCAGAACCAGTCCGCTCTAAGAACTACTGAAGTCACAATAAATTCATCCAATCAGCAACAATGCTCAATGCATGAAGGCATTACTTCATGAATTGAATCTTCAGTGGCGCTACTTGCAGCTAGGGGTCCAACGGCTGAACCTGTAGTGGATTTAACATCTACAACAAATATAGAAAAAATTTATTTTAGCCATTTAACAAATACCATCGTGGACTCTAATTTAGTCACAGCCTTGGACCCATTAGATGCACCCCTTCTTCCCAACAAACTGTACCCTTTACCCATAGAGAAACAGAGCTATCACAGCAGCCATGGCTACAGCCATACCAGGAACACAAGCCACAGGATGATTACTCGGAGTCAAAAGAGATTTTGAATGTTACTGCTATTAACCTTTCAGATTATATTTTGACTGATAAAGAAAGATAGTTATTAAATAAGGGTTTGACTTTTATCCTGTGGCAGTTAGCTGACATTTCTGATATATTAACGAGCTTTAAGCTATTTGCATGTACATTGAACCTGAAATTAATATATGGAATGAACCAGCCAGACTTGGGGAATTCTTGTGATTTAACTGTAAGTAGGAAAGGTACTTTTATTCTTGTCAACAATCCACTAATAGCTGCATTTGTAGAAGTGGTTACAAATGAAATATATGATTTGTTACTGCATAATAAAAAAAGTTTCTATCCAGGTAGGGAACAGCAGGATGCAGTTAAATCACTTATTGCTAATAACAATATAGTAATCAAACCAGCGGACAAAGGAGGGGGAATAGATATTTTGAATTTATCAGATTATGTAACTGGCATGATGAAATTGTTGAATACAGAAGATTATATTATCCTGAATTCTAATGAAGTAGATAATATTATTCAGAATGTAAAGGCATGCTTATATGATATGCATCTAAATGGCCAGATTTATTTAGACGTTTTACAATATTTTCATGTTATGCATCCAAGAACTCCTTTTATTTATGGTATTCCAAAAATAATAAATCTCTTATTTCCCCCTCCCTTGCGACCTATTGTTTCTGCATCAGGTTGGGATTACCGAACCTTTGTCTAAATATGTAGAATTACAGCTAAAGAAAGCTTTAAGCTATTCTACTAATATTATAAAAGATACACCTGATTTTTTAGAACAATTATACATCTGGTCTGATGAGCATGATGCTTCTAATTGCTATTTTGTTACTTTAGATGTGGATAATTCTTTTACATCTATTCCCAATGATGTGAGAATTGACTATTTAAGGGATTATATAACCCCTTTGTCGATATTTAGCTCTACAGAAATTGAAGCTATTTGTGCTCTGGTAGACTTAATTTTAAATAATAATGTTTTCTTATTCCAGACTGTTATATATAAACAGTGCAGAGGGGTAGCCATGGGTACGCCCATGGCTAATAGTTATGCCAATTTAGTTGTTAACAAGTAGGAAATTAAATATGTGTTTGACAGTGAAAATAATAGATTTAGTAACAATATTTTATTTTATAAACGATTTGTTGATGATCTTTTTCTTATTTGGGATGGATCTTTTATCTGTTTTTGATGATTTTATTAACTATTTACATTCCACTAGTACTTTTTACAGTTTAAATTTAATATTAATTACACCAATATTGAATTTCTTGATATTAAACTTTTTAAAAAATTAGATGGGACAATGGGTACTACTCTGTTTACCAGATCCAGTATGGTTGCACCACTGATTGACATATAAACTTTCTGGTCCATGGAGTTTGTGTTTACAAAATCCAGGAATCTCTGTGCATGTATGTTTGAGGTTGTATAGGATTCCCAGTTAATAGTGGGATAATTAAAGTCACCCATGACCATGGTATTGGGTTGGATGGTTAGTCTTTCTATAAGTTTAAATACATGGCATGTGTTTCCTGGGTCATAGAGGGTGACCTATAGCTTGCAAGAAAGTGGTATTGGATTTTACCTATGGTGATTTGAACATGGAGCAGCTCAAGTGCATTGTCCTGTTTGACCAGCCTTGAAGTATATTTATTTTTGATGTAAATAGAGACACCTCCACCTTTAGTCCCTGCTTGTGAAGTAGCTGGTCTAAATGTGTGGAAGGCATTATAACCCTGCACTGTTGGTGTGCTGTCCACGTCTTTAAACCACATCTCTGTGACCACACAGACATCAGCATTCTCGAGGGTAAAGAGAGCTTCCAGGGAGTGGAGTTTTTTGTTTAGGCTCCTAGCATTGAGCAGTAATACCTTTAGATTTTCCTGGCTTTGATTTGCTATGTCAGAAGTACTTTCAGTTTGGCAGTGCCTAAAAAAGGCATATGGGGGAAGAGAATGTTTTAGCTATTATTCGAAAGCCTAGAGGGGAGAGGTGAAGACAATCCCTGGAAAAGCAGCATGGTCTGATGATCATGTCCTTTCATGCTGACAAATATTGCACCCTCTCAGAATTACACCAGAAACTAAGTCAATTATTAAAGTCAATCATCTTTTGTCCATGCTGTGGCATCATCCTTGGAGAAGGCAAAATGCTGCTCAATGCTAGGCTCATACCAGCCTGAGACACATATTCCGAAAGCTCTATGATGTCTTTCTTCATATAGTCTAGGGAGCTACATCTCAGGTCATTTACTCCCACATGGACTATGACTGAGTCATATTGGTAATTGTGATCCAATGACCTGAATGCATGCATAACATGGCAGACCCTAGCCCCTGATAAGCAGCTGACTGTAACTTTCTCCTTACTTAGCCTGGTAAGAGGGACATCAGTATGCCTCACAATGGAGACTCCAATAACTAGAATGTTGGATTGTGTGGTGACTTGCCTTATGGGTTTAGAGGTAGAGGCTCTGTGAGATGTAGCTCTATGTGTTGTGGGTGTTGTTTTGAAAGAGTGCGTTTAGGGCTGCTGAGTGTATTTCTTATGTGTACTTTGTCTAGGATGTAGTTTAGGAAGGTTACATGTAAGTGCTTCAGTATACGTGGGTCTATATTTCTGCTTTGAACTGTGCATGATGGGTGCAGCATGTGTACTACTGACAACATTATTGACATTAGGAGTAGTTTTATGTGAAAACTTTGCCTCCAATGACATTGTGTAAATACATCTCTTACATACCTTATCAGTTTGATTGAGAATTAACTGGTTGTCAGTAAACATGAGGCAATTTTTACATTGCCTCAGGATGCCCATATCCACCAAGCTGGTAATGAAGACAGTAGGAAAGTTCATATCCATGGCAGCAGACCCTTTTTTATTTATTAGACTGTTGGACTGAGAATATCAATCACTGTCAGGAGTATCCGGTTTGCAACTATGTGGACAGTGCTTGTCACTGCAAGCTAGTTGTCCTGTGTGCAATGCTGTCTGTAGTGTACATGGAAAAAGTCCTTGTACAGGATTTCAATCAGACAACAGGGACTGTGAAACACAGGTAGATGGACAGAAATGGCATAGCAGATATAGATATGAGCAGAACTATCCACTGTGTGTCCAAAAATGTAAGGGAAATAAGTTAAAATAATTTTATTTTATTTTATTTTTTTTAATGATCTGGGCATGTTTGCACAGTACACCACAGTGTGCAAGCATGCTTTTATGAAAAAAAAAAAGTGGAAAAACCACATTGAATAGTATGCGACAGAAGTGTATTAAAGGACACTGAGTGGAGTATCTACAGTGGTGGAATGGTGCTGTAGCTAATCAGGTAGGGCCTGGAACAGTGTAGTTTCCTGGATGTGAGCATGGATCCCTATGAAAATAAGATGGGGATACTGAATAGCACAAAAGGGTATCCGTGTCCACATATCAATTTGATGTAGGCACAGAACCATGTTGGCTTCCATAGAACAGGTAGCTGATATCAGGAGGGGTTGTATCTAAGGACTTGTAAGCTGATTGGTGCTTAGCTGTGCCTGTTTGCACATCATGTCACTGTGCTCAGTGGGGGGGTGTACACTGATTGCTAAGCTTAATTTACCTTTGGAAGTGTGTTTCCACATGTTTGTGTGGCACACTACTGTGCTGAGCGTGACTTTTCAGGGAGGTGTGTGCAGTGACTGCTGAGCTTTGTTGTCAAAGGAAAAATATACTTTAAAAATGATCAAAACACGGTAGGTTCAGGTTAAGGCACTTTAATCTTGCAGCAAGGAGACAAAAACGTGCTAATACAGAGTTTGTCTAACTAGAATCAGGAAATGCAGACATTTTTATACACTTTCTAATAAGATATTGCCTACCAAGCTGACGTAGTGAATCACAAGTTTTGTCATCATCATTTTGTAGTGATTGTTTTTACAATATTCTGTTGGTACTATCAATTTTTATGAGAAACTTCCTAAGAAAAACAATGTGGCCTTGGCTACCACTGGTTAGATATATGCAATGTTACCATTCAAGGTACTACGGCTAATTTGAGCACAAAGCAAGTATAGATTGCAGTTCATTTCTCTAACAGTCCTTTGTCTATGTTATCTCTAACGTTTGCAGCTGTGTATGTTCTCATACTTCGAACAGAGCTGATTGTTTAAAATCATTACATTTACAGAATATAGCATTGTTCATTCTTTTCTTCCTGACCTAGCAGATAATCACCTGCTTCTCAAGTACATTTCCAAAAGGCATAAACATGAATATTGCTGTGCTAGCAATTACTAGGTCAGAGGGCATCTTGCAAGTTTCAGAAAGCACACTGCAGTTTCAAAAAGCATCTTTTCAGTCTCATATGAAACTCAGCTGTATGTAGAACAGTGCATATAAAATAGAACTAAAAACATGTTAACTTATTTAGTTTCTAATTAGCATTAAACATACACACATTCATACATATTTTTCTGACATTTCCCCCCTGTTAATACTTTTTAATTCTATTTTCAAAAGAATAAACAGTTTGCTTCTTCTCCTAACCTCTTCCATTCAGGATTTGCAGTTAAGAAAGTCATTCAGTTTAAACTTATGAAAGTGTTTCACATTTTAACAATTCTTCAATTTTAGTACTTTGATACAAAGTCTCACAAACTGATATATCTATAAATTCTTTGATTAACTTTTTCATGCAGGGAATACCACAATAAATACATGCTCCTAATAGGAGTAATCCCACACAAATGGCAATCAGGATGTTCATTAGGATGGAACCCCACCCCCCAAACAAATTCTGGAAATAGTCCATCAGAGGGTTTGGGCCTGGTTTGGTCATGGCCGACACTTGATGTATTACCTCAAGGTGGTCGTTTATCTCATGTTGATGATCAGGTATATACGCACAGCACTCTTCTTTGATTAAAGCGCACGTACCACCTCTTGCCACTAGGGTGAAGTCAAGAGCCATTCGGTTCTGGAGCACTACAGTTCTCATAGCATTCAGTTCATCGGTTATCAACTCAAGAGCAGAAAAAGTTGCATTACTCATTGCTTTGAGAAGTTTAGACAGTTTTCGCAGCTCCCAAATCGCTTTCACTGCGCCATATGCAGGTAATATGCCTGCCCACGATATAACAGCATCACTCAAGTCCATGTGCGTCAGTTTGGTACCCACAGTATGATGGTCTTTCCAGCCCACCTCGATCTGTCCCACTGGATTTTCAGGCTTCCTGACAGCTTTCTTGGCCACATCTCGGGTATTTTGAATATTTCCCTGAGGCAAAACTGCAGTGTGCCGTATGGCCAGGACCAGGTACCCCAAAAAACAACTGCCGGACCAATTCTCAGCTAACCATTTATATGCTTTCTTACCACACACAAAATAACAATCCTCTACCTTAGTAGTTACTTTGTTACGAAATGGCTGCCCTGCATGAAACATTTTCCTATCTATTACAGATAGTTGTTTAAAAAGTACAGGGTTATGTTGCACTTGTTCAATAGTCTTATGCATGGACTCAAGAAATGAGTCATAATTTGAATTACAAGCTGTACCCATTTTGTTTGCTTTGGTATAACATTTGTAATGTACAGCCACATTGCACTTGCTCCAACCCACTTGAATTGTGTCATTCTTATAAAAACATACAATTCCCATTTGTGTCACAGGCAAATACAGTGCTACCTTATCATATACTTTAATAGCTACGGTGTCATAAATCAAATTTTCACAGGTCTCATTGACCCCTAGGGGGACTGCAGTCATTAATAACCCCCCGTATGCTGTTGGTATGGCTGTGCAAATCCAGCAGTTTGAAACATTAAAAGTCTCAGCATACACACGTGCAATTGCCTGATAAGTGTTAAAGTTTGGGTGCCAGTCTATGGTCGGCTCATCACGTTTAATCAGTTCAACTTTTGTGGCAGGAAAAAGGAAAGGCCACAACAAAAAGATCAATGTTATCAGTATAGCTACCAGAATAATTATGCAAGTTTCCTAAGGTTGTTCTGCATCTCTGTTTGCTCTATACCTGGTAATTTTGTTCTCGTTGTACAACAGTAACAAGGTTTTTGTCCAGTTCAAAGTTCTTAACCAGTTTACAGTGTGTCAAATGAATCCAGGACACTCGCTCCACGATCTTGACTGCAGTGGGTGTCGACAGTAGTACCTGGTACGGCCCTTCCCACTTCGGAGAACTCCAGTTTTTTCTCTTCACCACCTTCACCCAGACCCATGCGCCTGGGGCTACTGCTGCTTTTGATGGTCTTGCTTGCTTTTTATCTGAAACAGAATTTAACTGCAAAAGTTTGTTATTCACAAATCGCCTCATATACCCTGGAAGTGAACTGTCAGCCTCCTGCTCTGCAGGCATGAGAGGTTTCCATTGAGGTGTATAATATGCCCTCCCAAACAGAACTTCAAAAGGAGTTAACCCTTTTGCATTTGGAACAGTTCTCATGCTCAACAGTGCCAGAGGTAAACAGTGCACCCAGTTCTTTTGTGTCTCACTAATCAATTTTCTAAGCTTGTTTTTCAAAACCCCATTATGCCTCTCTACTAATCCTGCAGATTGGGGGTGGTATGCACAATGATTTTTCAGAGAAATCCCGAAATAACGGCTAAGTTGTTGATTTACAAAGTGTGTGCCATTGTCACTATAAATCTTTTCCGGTATGCCAAATCTAGGAATAATTTCTTTAACGAGGACTTTTCCAACAGTAGCTGCATCTGGATTTTTAGTTGGAAAAGCTTCCACCCATTTGGAAAACATATCTATAATGACAAGGCAGTACTTCTTATTTTCGCATTTGTTCAGTTCTATAAAATCCATACAAATAGTATGGAACGGATACGGTGGTATAGGGAATCTCCCTTGCTTAGGTTTTAATGCCCCTTGTGCATGATGCTTGTTACAAACATGGCATGCAGCACAAAAATTTTTTGTGTAGTTTGTAAATCCATACGTCGTAAACACTCGATTCACTAACTGTACCATCCCCCCTGTTGAGACATGGCACTGCCCATGGCTCAACAAAGCTGCATATCTAAACAAGTTAGATGGTAAAATCGGTTTGTTTTCTTTGGAGATGTACAGTCCCTTCTCAAGGATTGCTCCTCATTTTATCCACTTCTGTTTTTCTACATTTGTAGCAAGCGTCTGCATTGGTTTTAACATTTCTAAGTCTAAAATCTCAGATGGTTGTAATTCCTCACTCAAAAGAAAAACATCTGAAGCTGAAGCTGTTTGTTTTGCAGCTGTATCAGCCCTCGCATTACCTTTTGAAATTCCATCCTGTTGCTTGGTATGAGCTACGCATTTGCAAATAGCTACTTTCTGAGGTAACTGAATAGTGTCTAACAAGTCTAAAATAAATTGCGCATGGTTAATTGGTTTATGAGTAGATGTTATCATTCCTCTATTTTTCCACTGCTGCGCAAAAACATGTACAGTAGAAAAAGCATACTGACTGTCAGTAAAAATGTTTTCTTTCTTACCTTTTGCTAAGGTACATGCCCTTGTCAAGGCAATCAATTCTGCTGCTTGTGCAGATAAGTTGTGTGGTAAAGACTTTGCTTCTAAAATGTCGGTATCAGAAACTATTGCATACCCCACTAGATTCTGTCCTGCAGGACCCCTCCTGCATGAGCCGTCCACATAGTATGTCACCTCGGCATCATCCAAGGGAACATCTGTAAGGTATTTTCTAGGTAGTGTCTTTTGCTCAATCTCCTGCAGGCAGCAGTGTGGTTTGCCATCTGCAAGGGTTGGGAGCAAGGTTGATGGATTCAAAGTTGTGCATCGTTCAATTGTCATATGAGGTTGGCTCAACAGTATAGTCATACAGGAAAGATGTCTAGCAGGAGAAAGATATGCTACTTTTTCTTGCAGTAAAATAATTGCGACTGCATGAGGCACTCTCAATGTGAGAGGGTGGAACAATACTACTGAGGCTGTAGCCTGCACTGCCATTGCAACTGCGACTACTGCATGTACACAGTGGGGCTAGGATCACGCCACTGGGTCTAGCTGTGATGAATAGTAAGCTATGGGGTGTTGTTTGTCCCCATGCTGTTGTGTTAACACTGATGTCATATAACCTTGCATACAGTCTACAGTTTGGAAAAATCGCTTATGATAGTTTGGTAATCCTAAAACTAAGGAAAAAGCTATCAGTTGTTTCAGTTTGCAGAAAGCTGATTCTGCTTCTGGTGTCCACTGTAATAAATCTTGTGCTGCCATCGGCTTTTTGAATATCAAGTTAGTCAGTGGAGCAGATTCCAAAGCGTAGTTTGGAATCCAACTCCGACAAAAGTTAGTAGTACCCAGGAAGGACATAATTTCCTTCTTGGTAGTTGGTTTAGGTGCTTGTAATATTGCTGTTTTTCTGTCTTCATCTAATATTCTGCCTTCTTTGGATATTACATATCCCAGGTATTTGACCTGTTTTTTCCAAAGTTGCAGTTTGTTTTTGTCTACCTTGTGTCCTTGAGTGACTAAAAATTGTAATAATGCTATGGTATCCTCTCTGCATTCTTGCTGGGTGGGGGCTGCCAGCAGAATGTCATCTACATAAAGTAAAATCTGACTGCCTTTCGGTGGGATAAATCCCGCCAGGTTACTTGCCATTTCTTGTGTGAATATTGTTGGACTTTCACAATATCCCTGTGGTAGTCTCGTATATGTATACCGTTTCCCCTGAAATGTAAATGCAAAGCAATGTTGGCTGTCTGGGTGTGTCGGTATTGAGAAAAATGCATTGCTTATATCTACCACAGAAAAATACTTTTGTTGAGGTTTCAAATCATTCAATAAAGTGTGTGGATCTGGCATCGTATGTGCCCTGGGTATAACTGCATCATTTACAGCTTGTAAATCTTGGACCATACGCCATTCTCCATTTGCTTTCCTAACAGGAAATAAGGGTGTATTACACGCTGAATCAGGATTTTCTATTAAGACTCCTTCCTTAAGTAAGGCTGCTATTATAGGTTTGATTCCTATTTCTGCATCCTTTCTTAAGGGATACTGTCTCTTTTGAGGTCTAAATGCTGATTTTGGCGTGATAGTAACTGGTCCTACTATACGAATAAGTCCTACATCTGATTTCCCTGTTGACCAGAGAGTCTCTGGTATGTCTCATAAGGCTTTTTCCTCTTCCTCTAGTAAGAGTGCTACTCAGCTATCCTCACTTGCCTGTGAGTGCACAGCTGGGTGTGTCTGTGTTATCCAATTTAATTTCTGCTTTTGTACTCCTTGTTCAGAGAGTTCTAACTCTGTCTGTTTTTCCCACCTTGTGACTTTTTCTCCTAGGTCTGCCCACTTCAAATTTCTATCTTTAGTTAAACTTACATGTGGTAATCGATTAGATTTGTAAAGTGCTAGGAATTCCTGGGGCAATGAACAGCTTACTACACTGTTTCCTCCTGTGTCCCAGTACACATTTTGTAATACTAATCTGTTAGCATGGTTTCTAAACAGTTCTTGCTCATATTCTTTATCAGGTCCTTGTCTGTTACAGTAATATAGAGTGCAATGCAACAAATGCTGTTTATCAGTGTCAAGGGAGGGGGATTTACTGATGGCTAGGTTCATCAGTTCTTCGGTTACTGCCCCTGGACCAGTCGTAACTAAGTCCTGGCTGTACCAATAAAATGTTTCACCCTCCGGTCGCACTACAAAAGTATCCATTTGTCGCTGTGCTTCCATACCCTGCATAGTTGGAACTATGGCTATGCCAAATATCTGCATTAGGTTTCTGCCCAAGAGATTCACTGGGCATTTTGCAGAAACAACAATTTTGCTTTTCTGGGTCATTCCTGAAACTGGGTCAGTTATCACTATGTTGTGGGAGAGTGGCTCCCAATACAGCTGTCCATTAGCTGCTTTCACTAATATGTAGTCCAGTGATTCTGAATTTTCTGGTAGTTTGGAAGGATGTATCAGGGTCCGTGAAGCCCCTGAGTCACACAGGAATTTGACTTCCCTCCCCTCTACCAGAAGTGTAACTTCCGGTTTTGTGTCTGCCAAGTAGAGCTCTAAGCTCAATAATGCTAAGTCCAAAATTTCATTTTCTTCATTATCTATGAATTCATGTACATCCTCTATTTATTCTGTCACATCCTCCATCCTTTCTATCACATTTGCATTTGTCTTTTCTCGTTTATTCCTATCCAGTGATTCTTGACTGTCATATAGTCATTCCTCACCCTCCTTGTCTTCTGTGGTTACCTTTTTATTTTGCCTGCAATCCTTTGCTAAATGTCCCCTTTTCCCGCATTTAAAACATTCACCCCTTTTCTTTCTTTCTTCAAAATCTTCTGATCGCTTATCAGATTGTTTTGTTTCCCTGGGTATTTTTTTTACCCTTCTTCCCAGTTTGTACTACAAAGACTTCTGATCCATCTTCTACTGCAAATACTTGAGTTTTCTTTCTCTTTTTGCTATTAAAATGCCTTTCGGCATGTCTTGCATATTTAAGTAATGACTGTAATCTACTTGTACGATGATCTACCATGTGCTTTGTAATAAAGCTGCTAATGGGCGCAATAATGCCTTTTAAAAATGCATTCTTTAGCTGTTGCTCATATGGGGAATCATGTGTTTGATCTTCAGGTACCTGCATTCAACAATGGTTATTAAAACATTCTAATAATCTGGCATAATATCTATCAACAGTTTCACCTTCTTGTTGTATGCATTGATTAATGCAAGTCCAATCAGCCCTAGGCTTCCATTTCTCAGAGATTCGGTCTGTTAGACCTTTCACTCTGTTGTCCAGTTCTGCGTTACTATGTGGGAGTGGTCTAAGTTCTGCGTTGCGGGGATTCCAGTTGCCACTGATCATGTGCCAATCTGGACCTACGATTTGTCTAACTACTTTCTCTACTTCTTCTCCATTCAAATGGTAACTTAACCTCATGCCTTGTAAGTCTTCTAAGAATTTTCTAAAATTAACTTTTGGATGGGGAATTCCCTCTGTGGCTTTCCGGATGTCTTCCGGTGTCCATGGTCTATATACTAGAAGAGTTGGATCCTGTCCTGCCTGTGGATTTGATACTTCTATGAGTGGACATATCTCTTCTTCACTCATAGCTTGTGAATTTTTATTTATTTCATATAATTCAATATCCCCTTTCAAGTTGCGTGTTCGAGACCTGGTCTCGATAGGATCTCTGACAAACGGTTTTGATTTTGCAGGAACAGCTGGGTATAGCGGAGGTGGATCAGCTTGTCCACTTGCTTCATATTCTGGTAAGGGAAGCGGAGGGGGCAGAGGAGGGGCTGTCGCTATTACCAAGTTATTATCTTCTTTATCTAAGAACATTGCTTTTGAATTTTTAATCTTTTGTTCCCTGCGGTTTGCTTCCTCAAGCCACCTGTGTGCCTGAGGGACTCCTAATTGTCATTGCTTTTTTAGCTGACCTTTCACGTCTGTTTTAAGTTGTCTAACAAGTTTAATAAGTGAAGGGTTATCTAAATCACCATAAAATTTGTATTTATCAACCCATTTTGTATAATACTTAACATTATCGGCACGCTGTAATTGCATATATTTCGCGTCTTCGGTTAGGGGTGGGTCTCGGGAACTTTTCGTGCACTGATTTCCCATGTTGCCTTAGCTAAGTTAAAAATTGTTACGTAACCCTTCTTATCACGTGGTACCTCGATTTTACACCTTTTCACAGTTTATCTAGAATAACTGCCTACCTATTCTGTTTCCCTGATTTATGACAAGACAGCAATCTTTTTGTCCCTGATCTGCACATGCAAATCTCCCTGACAAAACAATACTGTAACAAGTCCCTGATCCAAAACAGAAAAAAAGGTAAATTCCTCCTTACCTGACCCTCCGTGTGTTGATCCACCGGAACATTGACTCATCTTCCAATCCCAGATCAGAAACAGTGGCTGGCCTCTTTCGAACGACAATTCAGTCGGAGGTCTTTCAAGACAGAAGAGCCGATGTGGCCACTTCTCCATACGGGTACAAGCCACCGGGCCCAATTCTGACCTGAGCCTAGAGTGAGAGATACTTCCGGTCCGAAGGACCAAACTGTCAAAGGAAAAATATACTTTAAAAATGATCAAAACATGATAGGTTCAGGTTAAGGCACTTTAATCTTGCAGCAAGGAGACAAAAACATGCTAATACAGAGTTTGTCTAACTAGAATCAGGAAATGTAGACATTTTTATACACTTTCTAATAAGACATTGCCTACCAAGCTGACGTAGTGAATCACAAGTTTTGTCATCATCATTTTGTAGTGATTGTTTTTACAATATTCTGCTGGTACTATCAATTTTTATGAGAAACTTCCTAAGAAAAACAACGTTGGCTTGGCTACCACCGGTTAGATATATGCAATGTTACCATTCAAGGTACTACGGCTAATTCGAGCACAAAGCAAGTATAGATTGCAGTTCATTTCTCTAACAGTCCTTTGTCTATTTTATCTCTAACTTTTGCAGCTGTGTATGTTCTCATACTTTGAACAGAGCTGATTGTTTAAAATCATTACATTTACAGAATATAGCATTGTTCATTCTTTTCTTCCTGACCTAGCAGATAATCACCTGCTTCTCAAGTACATTTCCAAAAGGCATAAACATGAATATTGCTGTGCTAGCAATTACTAGGTCAGAGGGCATCTTGCAAGTTTCAGAAAGCACACTGCAGTTTCAAAAAGCATCTTTTCAGTCTCATATGAAACTCAACTGTATATAGAACAGTGCATATAAAATAGAATGAAAAACGTGTTAACTTATTTAGTTTCTAATTAGCATTAAGCATACACACATTAATACATATTTTTCTGACATTTGTTATCTCTGTGGTGCTTGTTTCCACATGTTTGCACAGCATGCCATATTTCTGAGATAATCTAAAAAGCAATTATGCAGTAATTAGTTGTGACACTTGTTTAACTTAAACTAGGGCCAGTAAACGATATACTAGGCAGGCGGAATGCATCACAGGTAGCCAATCACACAATCAGCATCTACAGTAGAGCATTATAAAGTATGTATACACCCTACATTCTGATTTTTCACCCACACTCTGCACCATTAGAGTAGAGACTTGAGGATTTTAAGTGAAGGAATGCTATGGGCTACTGGAGGTCTCCTACATTTGTATGTGCAAATGCTGAAGTCAATGCAGCTGCTGGTGCTGCTGACAATAGGCCTAGGCAGAGAAGGAGAAGAGTGTTCAGGCCCAGGGTAACCTTCCAGGCACTACATGAGCTGGAAATTGTAGAGTGCTACAGGTTGGACAGGGACATACTACAAGAACTCACTGAGCTCTGGCGCCATCAACTCTTTCCCTGAGCCAACAGAAGGGAACCATCCCAGTGGAAACAAAGATATGTGTAGCCATTAGTATAATAGCCACAGGTACCATCTAAAGACCAAATGGGGACATGGTGGGTGTCTCACAGGCATCAGCATCCAGGGTAGTCCACCAGTTCCTGGATGCCATGCTACCACATGCAAGTGCGCACAATTATTTTCCCCTCACTCCTGAGGCAAGGGCCAGCAATATGCAACACTTCTTCCATGTAGCACACTACTCTGAAGTACTGGGTGCCATAGATTACACTCATGTACACATCAAGGCACCACCCAGTGAGGAGGGTAGAATCTATGTCAACTACAAGGGGTACCACTCCATCAACTGCCAGGTTATGTGCAATGCTCAGGGCATTATCATGAATGTGTGCTGGCAGTAATCATGACTTCCACATCTGGCACACATCATTGTTGTACCAGATGTTTGCTATGGGAGACATCCCACAATAATTTCTGGGGGATGCTGGCTACTCCCTGGAACAGTGGATGATAGCACCCATTAGAAATGCACACACACCTATGAAAAAACACCATAATGAGGAACAGGCACAAACTAGGAACATCATACAGTGTGTGTTTGAACTGCAGAAGTCACAGTTCTGGTGTCTCAATATATCTGGTGGAGAGATGCAGTGCTCTCCAGCCACATGAGCCCATATGCTCATAGTATGTGTCATGCTACACAATATGATCTTGTACAAACAGCTGCAGCAGGATCAGCAAAGGGAAGGGATACACAGTCCCACACCAGTGTGTAGGTCACCACAGCAACAGTCACAGGAAAAGTTGGAGGAGCCCCTGATGATGTCCCTAGAGACAGACATAGACATGCCCAGTACACCCTGGCACTGGCTAAGAGGCAACACATTTCACATTCATTGACAACCTAGGGCCCTAGGGACTGACACGTTACTCCTGTTCATATACATATAGTAAACATGTTGATGCCAGGCAATCCACACAACCTGTACCTATCCATGTATTGGTTGTGTACAGCTTATATCACACAGAGTCACCCTGAACCACAGGTCTCTTGACGGCTGCAATGACAAGGTAAAGTCTCTAAGTTACACACTAATTGTAAGGATTACTATAATATAATATAATATAATATAGGTGTTAGAATCACTCAACATATCCCTGATAGTATCAAAATAATAGGCCCTATTCATAATAACTATTGACCCCCCCTTTATAGGCTGGGCGAATAACTATAGTATTATCATTATGTAAATTACTGAGAGCCAATTTTCATCAATAGATAGATTCACAAACTTATTACATTTTCTGTTACCAAAAAATAGTTATAGACATCTTCTTCACACAATTTGAAAAAAATATATCTAAATATATCTAGATTTTCGGGTTATTTAGAGTGTTGTAGAATTTTTAACAGTTTTCATGTATCTTGTTTATACATATGTTTTTTATGAAGGATGATTTTTACTGTGGTTATCTTTTTAAATAGCTCTTTTCCTGAGCACATTCACTACTGTTTTACATATCACATGACTAATTACTGTTAATTGATGGAGTATTTAAACCTGTGTTTTTTTGGTCTTTTTGTGATCTGAAGAAGCAATTGTTTGAATTGTGAAAGCGCTCATCTTTTTCATTAAACTTTTTGACTACACTGCATCTGGAATTTCGTCTTTTATCAGCCGTGGAACTACACCTTTCTTGTTTTTTACCCGTTGACTGTTTGGTTTTGTGCAGCTAACCGTTGTGAGGTATTTATATTTTCTTGACATATTTAGTAATAAATAATAAAAGCAACAAGACAATACTCAGTAAGTAATCAGTTACATCAGAGTTCAAAATCACAGGAAATATTTAAAACAACATTGCAGGACAGTCTCAAATAAATAAAGAAAACATCTAGGCTCTACTTTACTATATTCTTATCTGAATCTAAAGGAGTCACTATGCCCTAAAAACTTACTTACAGCAAGGCATGTGCAGTTGTGTTGATGAGTGGATGTTCTTATTAGAGCCAAGACAAAATAAAACATATATAGTCTCTCTCTCTCTCTCTCTCTCTCTCTCTGAGAGAGCTCTTAAATTAATATCAAATATTACTGCTGGGTTAACTTGGATGACATCACTTTTTTGTCACCTGAGTTCATTTCCCAAACTAAACCCCCATTGTCAAAAACTAATAGAATTTTAGCATTTAGTTGTGAAAATACATATTTCTCATATGTGTGCAGTTCCTGGAAGTCATAAAACAATAAAACACTTCTACATCTTAAACCTAGTAATTACTTCTCTTTCAATATAATACAAAAAATTTCTAGCTCTAGACATTGTGTCTGCTACTGCACTGAAACTGAGAGATAACATCTCTTTTATTATGTTGTTATGAAACAATTTACTTTAAACTATTTTCTCTGAATTCTTTCAAGTTAACCTCCTGTGGTCCAGTTTCCATTAAACATATAGATCTAAACAGTCACAATAGTGCAAGTGCATTCCTATTCTATTCCAATAGGGCATGCTGTGGTTACAGTCTAGCTCAGTACTTTACACACACTGTTGTATAAATCATATCAATATTCACAAATGACATAGAATTATTTATAAAATTCCAGATAGCGGGGATAGCAGTATTTCTCTTTGTCACAGTCACTAGGCCTCACGGTTGTAATATTCGCTACATTAGTCAAGGGAGATGTTAAACAGTGGGCTCACATGATATTTGGACTACTGCATATCCCAGCAGATCACGTGTTGTTGTTCCCCCACTTCCAGCACAGCAGTGTACCTATACAACTGTTTTAACAGAAAATCACCTATGGCATATCAGTGGACCAGGCAATCTCAGGGCTGTGACATAGATATTGCTTACACCATTGTATGTCTCGCCTCACTTAGGATAACAATGTACATATTTATGCTATTGATTGCATGATGAATGACTCCTTTTTGTCTGGTGACCTGAGTGGCTCAGTGGACTAGGGAAGCTAGTATGGGTGATGGTGTTGATGGCTCTAACCTGGAATTACTCATATGTTTTGCATGTGAGATAGTACTATGTTGGTGTTTTCACAGACTGTCATACCTCTTACTGCAAGAAATCTGGACAACGCCAGTAAGAGTGGGGGGACAAAGGCCTAAACATAGGGACAGATTTTAAATATTGTCCCCATAAATCTAGAAATTCACTGGCAGTAAAGGTGCTGCATTTGTACATATGATATGAAGGTTATAATATCCGAAACACAAATGTTTGTCTGTAAGTAGTATAGTGTAGTGATATCAATATTCAATACTTCACCAGAAGACCAAAAATGTATGAGGAACAGACCAAACATATGAGGCAAAACAGTGACATTCTGTGGAAACAGGACAGTTAAGAGGTATGGAGACTGACAGTCTATTGGTGGTGTAATATTACCAATCACTGTCACAGATTAACTACAGCACACAGCTGGGGAATTCTGTAGACAATCTGGGTGAAGAGCAATACTGCAGAAACAGGGGCAGATGTTAATGTCTGTAACATACAAAATCCCAGACTGGAGTACAGGTAGGTGTGGACTGGAGTCACCTTATTAGCACTGACAGTCCCACTGGGCATGCCCATACACTTAGTTAAAATGAGCACAATCCTGTTGCATCAAAATGACCTGTTATGTGTGAATTTCTATACATACAGATATAGGTATACACCTCCCTCTGTTACTATATCTCTCTCACATGCATAGTATATCTATTGCTATGTAGTGTCAAATAGATATGTACATATATATATATATATATATATATATATCTATATATATATATATATATATATATATATATATATATGTATATATATAAAGGTTACACACCCCTGTTAAAATGCAAGGTTATGTGATATAAAAAAATGAGACCACAATAAATCGTTTCAAAACTTGTCCCACCTTTAATGTGACCTATAACCTGTACAATTCAATTGAAAAGCAAACAAATCTGTTTGGAAAAATATATAAAAAAAATGTACAATACACTGGTTGCATAAGTGTGCACACCCTTAAACTAATACTTTGTTTTGTGTGTGTGTGTGTGTGTGTGTGTGTGTGTGTGTGTGTGTGTGTGTGTGTGTGTGTGTGTGTGGGTGTGTGTGGGTGTGTGTCTGTGTGTGTGTGTGTGTGTGTGTGTGTGTGTGTGTGTGTGTGTGTGTGCACCCTTAAACTAATACTTTGTGCCTCCATGACAGCCCAAAACATGTGCCAGTTCACCTGTTATGTGACACCTGCAACAGGTGGTGGATGGAGAGCAGGCCTCCTACAAAGACCCCCCCCCCCGTCGATCCGCCTGTGTGGGACCTCACAAGCTCTCTGGCTATGGCCAGTGTCTACATTCACTGTAGCCATAGTTGCCACACTTTCCTGTTTAATGTCTTCACCCTCTGACTGTCCAATATCTGTGGCCTCCGTGGATGGGGTATGTGTAGGCATACAGACTGTGTGGTGACCGAGGGGGCAGAAGAGTGATGTCTACCTCTGGGACAGATTCAGACATGACACCCCCACCTGTGCCTCACTGTGGCCACCATCAACATTAGTGTCCGAGGAGACACTGACATCAGGTTGTGTAGGGGACAGACTCCCACCCCGATGGTCAACTGCAATAAGAATGATAAAAGGAGTACATTAATACTTGCACTATTGTGTATGAAAAGCATCCAAGTCTCATGACAATGAAGACCCACAACTGGATTACTGGTCAAACAATATCCATCTCCACCTTTGTCCACAAAGCACTACCTCAGAACACAATTCAAATTCAACTCAGGACCTTTATAACCATCAGTTGAAGTACATCAAGTCAAACATGACCAGTAATATTTACCTTTTACTTACTCAGTATGACACTATAATTGTAAAAACACATAAAACCTAGTACAACCCTCTTCACAATTATATGGAAATACACATTTCACTACCTAATGTATTTGCCTTCAATCTGTTGTATTTTAAAAGGCCTTCTATATTCCTTGTCTCATGTAAACCAGGACCCTTATCTGCTCTTACTTGTAACTGCCAAAGTGTATCTGTTTCTTGAACTACACTCCTGTGACTACTCCTTCTTGAAACCTTAGGTATCTCTTTCAGACTTGCATTTAAAAATACCTGACTCTGTTTACAGGCATAATTGCATGTACATAGGGCATTATTCTGGCCCTTAACCATACTAGATTATATTTGTTCCTTAATAAATCAAGTGTCTTACTTACCAGGGGCAGGACTATGGCCTTGGGCAATACCTGATAGACCTATGAAAGTTGAGGGTGGGGTAATGTCAGTACCACTGCATGTTGCAGCATGACAAGGTAATACAGCTATATATCTCAAATTTATTGTAGCTACTGTGTTACTTGTTGTTTTAGTCCCAATCTGCATATGTGGGTATACCTGAGGTTACACCCCCAAAGAACAAAGACCTGACCCCCAAAAAATCTACATCCTGGCACACTGACTGTTACAGTATTTCAGTGCTGATCACAATAAACTTACCTGCATGCTCCTCAGCTGTGGAAACTGTGGCACTCACCTCCATGGTGTACAGTGTGATGGATGTCTGGGAGCTGTTGCAAGTGCCTAGGTACAAGAGGAATTCCTCAGTGGCTTAGAGTTGTTGTTCCACTGCAGGCCCTAAACTGGTTACAGCATGATCCCTGGCTATATCCACTGCCAGTTGATGTGCAGCATTAATCATTTTGGTTGCCAGTGTCAAACCTGCTCATATGTCCTGCCCTGATGGCCTCTGGCATTAACGTCACAGACAAGGTCTGACCACAATGCAGCCTGCTGTTCCCTATTATGTCTCCCCCTGGATAACAGGATGTCATGATGCTGCCTTAGTCCTTGCAAGATTATCTCATTCTCTGCATCAGAGAAGGGTGGGTGTCATCTGTGGTACATTATTCCTGAAAGACAACACAAAGGGAACACATTACAGGGGCAGATACATGGACATGGACTATGTACAGATACAGCAAAGGCAAAATGGCCAGTACTATCCACTGCTTGCTCACACATGCCATAACCCATAGTGAGACAACATACTACATGTGTGGATACAACCTAGATAGTACCATTACTGAGGTATTTCCCTGTGTGTCATTACAGCTTCTGCTGTATGATCATACACCCAACACTCCAGTCCACTGTGGTGTGTCCGCTATGGTCAACCATACAATAATATGTCATAGAAGCAGTGCCAGACAAATAGCAGTGTGCTAAACAACCACTATATAGAGACATTCCAACAACACCAATGTGCCACACTGACAAAAGACAATGCTATCTTGATGTATTGTATGTCCCCTGTAGGTGTAAGTCAGCAGGGTATCACTGATATGTCATCACCACAGATCTATGACAGGCTTACTGCTATAATCCCTATTCCCCATACCACTATCATCCCATCTGAATCCTGGGTTTGAAACATGCAGAGGTGTTTATTTTGTACATGTGACTTACAATGTTAAAAACGCCTATACTCATTATATCTCTATTTAGCTGAGCTAAGCAAAGCTGTGCAATGCAGCTCGTCATGCAGCTCCACACTAAAAAAAATTAGAGAAAAGAAAAAAAGGGGAGATAAGAAAGTAGTGAAATTGGGGCAAGTAGGGGGAAAACATAGTTAAAGGCAGGTATGAATGTGCAGGAAGGGTGTAAGAAAGAACCATTGCTATCCATTTGTTCTACAGCAACAGCTGTGCACTTTGACAGAATTGTACATGAATTTGGATTCTCAAACCCTAGAGAGGGTTGAGGACAGCATAACTGCGTTGTGGGATGATATTTTTTTGGGGACAGATGCCTATTTTTTTTAATGTGAGAGTGGAATGTTGGGGAAGGGACATAGGTACATATGGGGGAGGTAAGTTGGGTAAGTGAGGATTCAATTGCAAAGAGACAAGACAGCAGACAAGGGCAGTGTGTGACATGTGAGGGGGTCGAACAACTTTGACAAGGAGGGTGCTGTGGAATCTGAGTCCCATGTGCCTCCAGACAGCAGCAGAGTGACTCCCATCCCCAGCCATGGGACCGTCAACACTGCTCCTTCACTGCCCTAAGGGTGGCTATACTAGAGGCTGGGCACCAGGGTAATGCTGCCCCACCAGGTCAGCCAGCATGCCCTCAAACTGGCACAGGCATTGGTCATAGCCACACTGGACTATCCTGTGCACCAGGACCAGTAGCTCATCATGGGTGACTACCCTGCCTCTGCCACCGATCGCAGGGGGGACTGGGACCTGTCCCCTGGGGTTTTACTACCCAACACCTCAGGTAGTACAGGGGCAGCAGAGAGAGCATCACTTGTCTGGTCCCCAGACATGCTGGGACCCAGTGCCATGGCCAGTTGAGGCAAAATAGGGGGATCAGCTTGAAACTGCCTACCTTGACATGCTGTGGTACATGAGGTAAAGCAATACGTTATGGTTAGTAACAACCAAACCATTGTTAGTACTAACAGTATGGAACATCATATTTATTAATCCAAATACATATTACTGTATAGCATGTGCAAGACAACATAATGTAACATAACAGTCAATATGGTAACAGCATGCCAGTGTGAAGTAAACCATAAGGCCAGCAAAACAGTTATTTTAACAAAATATGTTAATATTGAATCATAAAACATAACAGCAATCAACCACATTTTCCAAAATATAGTTAAACAAAATATGTTAATATTAAATCATAATAATACATTACAATAACAAATAAATTAAGATAAGAGTTGGTGAGCGATAGAGAAAAACATTCCATTAGTGTCATTGCAGATGATATCCCTGACAACACTGGTCATACATACTTCTACAGGTGTGTACTGACAATTGTAACTACAGTAACTACAATTCTCCTATAACTGTTGTAGCACGTACATACCTCTGAAACTGATAGCATGGGACAATAAGGGCCAAGCACTAACAAATGCAGGTACAGAACAACTGAGAACAGTTTCACATAATATTGACTTATATAACTACCAGGGTGTTCTGTAAATGGATTTGGTAATACAATGCATTCCAGGTGTAGAATCCTACACTAAGCACTATACGAGCACATCCACTCGTGCATGAATCGTGCCATCCCAAATAGTACCAAGATGCTCTTCTCCAAAAAAAAGGAAGCCAATCTGGTGGCCCCCTGCTATAAACAAACTATACAACAGAAGGAAGAAACTGTTGCAGAAAAGAGGAAAATCTCAGGATGCAAAAAACTCCCTCACAAGCCTCAGTAAGAAGCTGAGATCCCTCATAAAATCCTCAAAAGCTAGTTATGAAAATAAAATTGCCAAAGATTCCAAAGACAACCACAAGGCATTCTATAGTTATGTCAAGAATCTAAATGGCAATGCTCAGATCTGCTCTGAGCTACAACAGAATGGCATTAAATATACTGATCCCAAGGATATTGCCAATATCCTGGCAAATCGATTTAGTGCCAACGTCACCCCCCCTCACCCCCTAAAGGGCCCATCTCAATACCAAAAGATTACCAAATTCCGATAATCATGGCCACACTGGTAGAAACCGCACTCTCCAAAGCTAAGAATACAGCATTCATGAGACTAGATGATATCCCAGGCTGTGTACTACATGAACTACAAAATAAACTGGCACCTCACCTAAGTGTCATGTTTAATCATAGCCTCTCCTCAGGCTTCGTGCCCACTGAGTAGTGCACAGCTACAGTTATCCCACTCCACAAGGGAGGAACTGCCTTGGATCCCGGGAACTACCGTCCCATCAATCTGACAAGCCTGATCTGCAAGGGCATGGAATGCATTATAATGGAACTTATAAACAAAGACATTGGCAACCTTCAACCCAGTTTGGGTTTTCGAAGGGCCGATCTTGTCTCCTGAATCTGATTGACTTTTTCAAATCAGTCTCCAGAGCTGTGGACGAGGGTAAGGTGGTCCACACAGCCTATCTGGACCTCGCCAAGGCCTTCGACACCATCCCCCACTCTGGAATCATAGATAAACTTATTAAGCTGGGCATAAATCCCTACATCACTCGATGGATTGCCAACTGGCTTACTGACAGAACCCAGAAAGTAAAAGTAGCTGACTCCAAATCCAGCTCCAGACAAGTGACAAGTGGAGTACCTCAGGGTTCAGTGCTGGGACCACTCTTGTTTGGCATCTACTTCTCTGAAGTACAGGCCAACACTAAGGGAATCTGGCTAACAAAGTTTGCAGATGACTGCAAAGTGGGAGCCATTATTGAATCCCCAAATGATGTGGATATTCTACAAAAGGGCCTTACAGAAACAGATGCCTGGTGCCAGAGCCATGGGCTCAAGCTTAATGCCAAGAAATGTATAGTTATCCCCTTTGGAAAGAAATATGTACCCATGAATTACCACATAGGTGGCAGGACTCTAAACATAGAAAGTGTGATGAGACACTTTGGGACACAGGTGGACAGTGGTCTCACTTTCGATAACCACATCGCCACAACAGTCAGGAAATCCTTCTATGTGGCACACCTCATCACTAAGGGCTTTTCATCCAGAAAAAATGAGGTCATTGTCCCACTGTACACATCCCCTCATTAGACCCATTATAGAGTATAATGCTCCGTTTGGTATGTACCTCACAAGACATCTGCAACAGCTGTAAAGGCCACAGAAATACCTCACTAAAAGAATCACAGGCCTAAAGCAGATGCCATATGCTGACCATCTAAAAAAACTTCAGCTGTACTCTGTGGCATATTGTCTACTCAGAGGCGATCTCTGCTTAACATACAAGGCCATGTCAAACCCTAAGCTGTTAGACATGCTCCACTTAAAGAAACCCCCAATCCCTCAGAGCCACACGCTCCAGGGATATAAACCTTGTCATCACAATGAATATAGGATATAATATATGGATAGGTTCCTGATCCAGAGACTCCCCATACTCTGGAATAGACTGCCCATATATGTCAAGCAGAGCGCCTCATTGGCCCTCTTCAAAAGGAACCTTGATGACTGGAATGGAGATAGGAAATTCACCCCGGGGATCATGTTAGTCACCCTGCTAGACAGAGGTCCAGAGAAGTAAATGTTGTGGGAAGAAATATCCAGGGAATCGTTATGGCTAGGCTTGCATAGGCCCTAGGGCCGATAGCCTAGTACCAACCTATGAACCTATGAACCTAGGTAATAGTGTATCTGGTAAACATGTGACAGACAGATTAGTCAGTTTTAATTACATTATGAGAAATCGTGACACTTGAGAGGCATGTTTGTGTACAGTAATTAAACTAGACAACCAGCATGGCTTACTTGGCAGGCATGGGAGTAGAACCCACTAGCTATGACTGTAGGGGACATTTTCAAATAATTTAATAATTGATTGCAGCAGTATAGTACAGAAATGCAAGAGATACAGCCATACTGGGATTACACAGTTTTATTTCTGAATCAGCAATGCTGATGAACACATTCTTGCTATTGAGTGTAACATTCTGTGATATCTAAGCACAATATCTGGACATATTATACGCTAAATCATCCATATCATTTTTGTGTTCTTGGGGGGAGAGAGAAACTGTGAGCATTACATGACTGATACTGAAAATGTAGAGCTGCATAGCACTGGATTCGAACCCAGGACTGTGTGTGGCAAAATGTACAATGTATAAGAAGTTAATAGACTAAGCTACTGAGACACTGCTGACTACAGTGTGACTGATACTTTCCTGGAGATTACCTGGAAACATACTATGAATTGTGTAAAACAAGTTACAGGAAAATATCAGTCACGCTGTAGTCAGCAGTGTCTCAGTAGCTTAGACACTGAGACACTGCTGACTGCAGTGTGACTGATACTTTCCCGGAGATTACCTGGAAACATACTATGAATTGTGTAAAACAAGTTACAGGATTTTCTTCTAGCATTCTAGTATGTTACAGTGTTATAGTAGACTGCAGTGACAATAGAACACACATGCATGGTGTACAACCATACTGGATATATCATTGCAGCTTTATTCCACTTTCAACAATACTGGTGAATACATATTATTGTTATTAGCTTGAAATATCTGTGAAGTTCACACATGATATCTGGCCATAGAGTGGGCTACCTCACCCGTATACCTTTATTATATGAATTCTGTGGAAGACAGAGCATTATGTGACTGGTATTGGCCTAGAGACAGCCTTGATCAGTACTATGAGTTAAGCAGGACAGTTTTCAGCCATTAGATTTGCATTCTACAGCTATTACAGTGCTGTACTTCACTGCAGCAACCTTACCTTACAGATTCAGTGCATACAGCTCTACTGCAATGGTTATGACAAGACAATTCTGATGCACACCATTTTCCTTGTTGTTGTTGGTATTATTTCTTGTTTTTACTGCACTACAGTTATTATTCATTTATTGCACTACAGCACTACTTCCACATGTATTGCACTACAGCTCTTATTCCAACGTTATTGCACTACAGACATCACTTTATATACTTTATTGCAGTTAATGCTTTACTCTATCTTGCTTATTGCCATACAGTTGGCATACTACATCCATACACACCAAGCTCATGGCGCAACCTAGCCAGGCACCCATCATACGGCTCAACATTATGAGCCCTCTCAGCTGCAGTTGTTGGGAGAGAAGTACACCATTATGCATACCAGTTTTGCAGATATTCAGATTACACATTGGTAAAATAGAGGATACAGTACTCACATACTTGTGGGGCATTCGCTGCTCCTGATTATCATGATTATCATCATGTATTTTTACAAGGAGCCAAACCATGACCCTGGACTCCTGAATGCTCCGCCGCTGCACTCAAAAGCACACACCTTCTTCAACACCACCAGAGATATTGACAGATGCTTGAACTCCAATGGATTTTGCTGAATTCCCACCTAGTGTACTTTATATAGGCTTTCTCACCCTTACACGTCACTGAACAATGCTCAAAAAAGCCCCACATTGCTTAGCAGTGTGCAAATCAGCCAAGTAGAGCAGAACAGTGTGCAAACATGCACAATCATGGCCATGTGCATAGATACATTACATGTAGACTCTACACTGTGCCTACACAGATTTTATTAAATCCTGGGGTTAGTTTTTTTTTTTTTGTTTGTTTTTTTTTTTTACAGGAATGGAAATACAAACCTGGATGCCATTGCCTGTAGCTTGGACTTGATGATTCCTTTTTATTTGTGCAGCAGTATGCGGTGTACAATTTTGACATATTGGGTGTCTTACTACTGGTGCCAGCTGGTCAACAATAGTAATAGTAAGACTGGGACTGGGAATTCTAGTGACAGCAGGAGTCACATTCCCACCAGACAGGTGCATGATCATGTTGTGCAGAATGCAGCATCCTACATGCAGTAGCTGGGTCACACTGAAGGCCACCCTCCAGACTCATCCAGACACCTAAGTGACTCTTCAGGAGGCCAAAGACACCTTCAATGACAATAAAGGTCTGGAACAGGGATGTGTTTATATTGTTATCAGCAGCTCCACTTGGATTTTAGCCTGACGTCATGAGCTATGGCTCCAGTAGATATCCAGCATCAATGGAAAGGAAAGTGAAAGAGAGAGATATTGAGACAGAGGGAGAGAAAGAGAGAGAGAGAGAGAGGGGCAGGAAAGGTGGGGGAGACAAAACAGAGAAAAAAGTGATTAAGTGTTGAGCATTACATTTTACTATGAATGACGACTGAAATAAAATAGAAATAGAAAATATTTTTCCACTTAACAAGAAGATGACAACTGGGCTTCCTACCATGCAGGAAGAGGTAGTTAAGTGAGCTAGTGTACCAGACATGGGAAACGTGGAGTGCCAGTTTAATTTTTATCCTATTTAATTGGCTTTTTGAGGTGCTACACATCTGGATAATATGTTGGAATGATGCAGAATAGACACACACACACACACACACACACACACACACACACACACACACACACACACACACACACACACACACACACACACACACACACACACACACCTTTTGACTTATGTGAAAGAATGCAGGGCTGGTTGTAAGAAATGCAAATGAAATGCAATACTTTAATGATAACCACAAGCTGTAGGAGAGCATCTAGAATGTTTTTGTAAACATATTTCTCTTCTGCTCATATCATATCCATATAGCAAGTCACATGCAGAGAATATAATGTAATGAAGAGGTAAGACTGGTTTGCACAACCTAGATTATTAATACCATTCAGTTTAAATTACTACAGTCTTTAAATGGCTAAGGTGTCCATCTGCGTACATTATGCACTTAAGGTGAGAATATTTTACTCTTTTATCTGGAAATATTGAAGGATAATGCTTGCATTTTAATTAGAAGCCCTTACTTCATGATAAAAGAAAGTTATAATGTACTTAGGTAATTTACATTTTATGAATTTCTGTCTAATAATCTAAAGAGTACTAATACAATTTGTGATTGCTTTAGAATTTATGCTTAGATATGACAGTTACCTATCTTAACCACACACACACACAAACATGCACACACACCCACACATACACACACACACACACACACACACACACACACACACACACACACACACACACGCACGCACGCACACACACACACACACATGCACACGAGTGCCTCAATTTATCCATCAATTCAACATAGTTCCCATACCTTTCCGGTTCATTTTGGCTTCTTAGTATGCAGGCCTTCTACATCACATTGCAGGTGCAGACTATCCAACAGAAGAGATGACTAAAGTTTGTAGACATGTCTCACATTATCTAATACCCTAATGGAGGTGCTTCTGCCTGTGAAAAGTACACATCTCCAGTGATGGGGATGGTATCATAATCATGGGGAAGATTGCCTTTTCCTTTGGGATGGGGGGAGATAACTGATATTACATGCAGTGATGCATGTGACATCAATAGATATGTCGAATTTAGTCAGGCGAAAAAATCCTCTAAAATGCAAGGCCAGCATATGTGTTGCTGCAGGTGGCTGTCCCTTTCTTAACCCACATCTGGTACAGTTCAAGTGCTGTGTTATAGCCCCTTGGACCCTTAATTAAAAAAAAGTGAAGTCAGACAGCCAATTGGCACCTGCAGGGCAAGCAAAAGGGGAGGGACTAATAATAGCAAGCACAAAAGAGAAAGAGTCAGACAAATGGCTGAAAATGCAGTACTCATGCCTTAAAATCTTTGTTACTCAGTAAGTGAAAATATTATATCCTATTGAAAAGTGTTTTTATGCTAGCTTAAGGATTTGTTTCCATCAGATGTTCATGTTTTTCCCCTGGAATTGCAAAGTGTATTAGTGTACCCTCTTGGAACTGTCATTGGCCAATGATTACTTTTATTTGTTTAACCCTATTTTCTAAGTTGAATTAATGGTACTGAAGATGCTGTGGCAGGGAATATAACTCTGGAGGAATTCAGCCTTATAGGTGGATGCACCTATCTAATATAACATTATTGGTCTGTCAGTTCTGAAGTCATCCTCAGAAAGGCTCATTATTTGTCAAAATTTACTTAGCTTTTCTGAGGTATAAGGATGGCATGAGTGCAGTCTGTAGTAACTGAGAACATCTTATGTACATACATGTGATAAAGTTGTTTGAATTGTTGCTGGTGAAACATGCTTTACTTGTACTGAGAGTCCCTAATCCCTCTTTCAGTCATTATATGATCTGCTATGCTTCCTTTGACATTGTTCTGTCTGCTGAAATAGTTTTATAGTAACTGTTTTTAGCTTGTGCATCAGTCGCTTGTATTCTGTCCTGTAAGAATTTTAAAACAATATCATCTGTTAGCGCCAATCATAGCTGTTGTCCTTCCTTGATTTTGCCTCACACTTTTGTCCTGCTAGTGCATCAGAGAAGTCAGCAGAGTCCAGAAGTATAATAGTTTTATAAGGACAGAAGTGTGAGAACACTGTATAGAAATATCATTAAGCAATGTGTTTTTTTTTTGTCTGTTTTAAGAAAGGAAACAGAATGAGTAGAACAATCTTATTTAACTTATTTAGGATGCAGTGGCATCAAATATTTGGATGCACATCAGTCTTGAAAAAGGTGCAGGGTGAAAGTAAACATTTGCTTATTTAGGATCTAGAGCTTTCTACATAGCTAAAGAAATGGGAGTTTAAGTGGGTTAAGCAATGCTAATCAGTCACTAAAGTGTTTATCTTTATTTAGTGTAACTAACAAAATACAAAGCTGATGTCTTTCGACTTTTCCCGGTAAAGGGTCGCCACAGTGGAACTCCGGTCCACTAATGATTGGCAGTAGATTTTTACGAAACGCCGAGGTGCCAGCTCGACCCTAAACCTTCAACGAAGGCATGCCCATTTACACATGCATGTCTTTCAAATGCTACCCAACCGCGGGGAGGACATGCAGACTCCACACAGAAGGCACTCCCAAGCCCAGCCGAGAATCAAACGGGAGAACCTCTTGCTGTGAGGTAACAATGCTACCGCCGTACCACCACGGCATAGCAGTAAATAGGCAAAAACATCAAAAAGACCCTTGAAAACCAGAGACTTCTATGTGTGTAATTTCTTAAACATGCTTTGAAGAAATACATATTTAGCTGCCACACAGCAATGTGTCTTCTCAACTCGCAGCTGTCAGAATACAGTGTGTAACCCATTACTATGCCAACCCATACCTTTAAGCCTCTTAGCTCAAGAGTCATGGAGAAAGCTAAAAAATAATGGTGGATAAAGGACTAAAATCCAGGGCAGATAGTACATTAGAAAGTTGCTAGATCTATAGACTTTATATCAACTTGCTCGTTTTCTGAAGGTTATTAGGTCTGTAATTTATGTACTTGTCATTATTTTCTGACTGCATTCCTCACCAAATTGTCAGAAAAAACACAAAGGTTACAAGGAACAGACCAAAATATGAGCAAAATGTAATACGTTCTGCACAATCAGGGACATTTGAAGAAAAGTAAAAGATTGGTCAAAGGACAAAAATCAGGAACAAATATCGCCCTGTTACACTTAGTAAAATAATGGACTTTAAATTAACATGCTTTTATTGAATGGTGTTAAGTCTGAAACTTAAATAGCTATAATTATTTAGATACTGAAATCCTCATTGATGTACCATAAAGAAATTAAAAGGGGCAAACCAAGATATGAGACAAATCAGAGACATTCTGCAAAATGAGGAACAGCATAGATCATCTGTATCCCCCACCTACTTATATTAACACATAAATTGTGAGCACACACACACACACACACACACACACACACATGCAAACACACACAGAAACACTTGCACGCACACACGAATGCACACATGTGCACGCGCGCGCGCACGCGCACGTGCGCACACACGCACACACCCACAAACATGCGCACGCACGCATGCACGCACGTGCACGCACGCACGCAAGCACGCACGCACACACACGCGCGCGCACACACACACACACACACACACACACACACACACACACACACACACACACACACACACACACACACACACTCTTTCTCTCTCTCTTATCGTAATTAGTACCATAAAAGTGAATGTAAGATTATTGTCAAAAGACCAAGTTCACTTTTTACCTCCTAAAAAATTAACTCAGCAGATGGATCTTCTGAATCACTCTGATGAGTTCCTCTGGACCTGTAGCCATTTCAGGGGGACGGCACATGTCTAGTTAGCTTTAACAACCCCCTGGATTTCCACATTGCCACTCAGCTTTGCAGGCTTCCTTGGAGAGAGACTACTCTCCATGTTATGGGCACCATCAAGGGAAAAAACATAATGGATGAGCATTCTCTTAATCAGAAAGGCTTACCTTGTTATGAAAGCCTTCTGAGCTAAGGCTTCTTAACTACAGTCAGAAATTAGTTTATAGGACAGGGAAGCAGCTTTTGAGTGATAGAGAGCTAACTGTATGAGTTAACAATGAACCACAGTTAATGAGAAAAGATGCTAATGCTACATAATAAATGCATGGATAATGTACAGGGGCAGGAGAAGGTTAGGGAAGGAGACATTGATAAATTTATACATAAATATACCCCATACAATATTGTGAAAATACATTTTGTTGGGTAGTGTAGCAGTGTACCTTACTTAAGGTCTCTAAGAACTTCATTGATAAATTTCTGCTTAAGATTCTTCATTGATTCTGGCAATGCATTGTCCTTCTGGCCTTTATTGTTTCTTTCATAATAACCTATATCCTACCAAATCAACATTTTCCTTTGTTTATACTCACATATAGCAGCATGCAGGATGGACATTAAAACAATAAACATATGAAACTGTTTTAAGGAAGCTATTTACAATAGATTTGAAATATCTTCTTACAGAAATAAACATAAACTCCAGCAATAACTGTTATGTAGCTTAAAAAGCAGCATGGTAAGACAGGAAATGTTTTCATAGTACTTGTACTTCTATGTGGAATGGTTTGGGGTGTGTAAAGTGTCATAATAAGTTATGTGCTCCCTATCTTAGCACATATAATGCTGGTTATTGCAGCATAATGGTGGATAAAGGACTAAAATCCAGGTCAGATATTGCACGTACATTAGAAAGTTGCTAGATCTATAGACTTTATATCAACTTGCTTGTTTTCTGAAGGTTATTAGGTCTGTAATTTATGTACCTGTCATTATTTTCTGACTGCATTCCTCACCAAATTGCCAGAAAAAACACAAAGGTTACAAGGAACAGACCAATATATGAGCAAAATGTAATACGTTCTGCACAATCAGGGACATTTGAAATTATCTATGCCACTGCCACATACAGTGGATATAAAAAGTGTACACAGCCCTGTTAAAATGCCAGGTTTTCTGATATATAAAAAATGAAGCCATAATAAATAATTTCATAAACTGTTCTCACCTTTAATGTGACCTATAACCTGTACAATTCAATTGAAAAGCAAACAAATCTGCTAGCGGAAAAATATAAAAAATGTACAATAAGCTGGTTGCATAAGTGTGCACACCCTTAAACTAATACTTTGTTGAAGCACCTTTTGATTTAATTGCAGCATTCAGTCTTCTTGCATAGGAGTCTATCAGCATGGCACATCTTGACTTGGCAATGGAGCTGGTCAGGACCAATTTGCATTCTACATTATTGCAGCTGAAGTAATAAATAGCCAGAGAAGTACTTCTCATTCAGCTTCCCTCACCGTTCCAGCACTGCTTAATTTTACTCCTCACAGTATTCGACATAACACAGCTGATATACATATAACATGGAGAATAATAGAAATGGAGGAGAAATCATTACAGACGTGAAGTTAGTAAAGTTCTCATGCAGAAAAGAAATCCTTGCCTTTACTTTTCTATTGTTCAGTGAAATGCAGGCCACATAACTGACTGTCCTCAGATAGGGTAGGAATATGTAGTTTATTGAAAATTTGTACTTTTTATAAAAAATGGTGCAGCATCATGGAGCAATGCACAGGGTGGACAACTTCACATCTGAATAAAATGCCCTTCTAAAGGATGGACGTAGGATGTATAAAAACTGTATTTTTGAAGAAGGTGGTGGGGTGGGGTCACAGCAGACTCCATGGAATCAAGCATGGAACTAAGATTATAATATATGTGGGTAAGAGGAATTGCATCCTGACATAATGCAAGAAAAGAGCTAATGATATGGGTGGCTATGCAAGGAAATAGGCAATGCAGAATGCAACTGCCAGTAGCATCCCCGGAGGTGGGCCTTCCATGGTCCAAACTTTGAAGCACCTACAACATCCAACTAAAGGCAGTGCTAGATGTCTAAAAGAACTGGTGTCCATGCCACCTTGTATAATTCCTGCACCATCCTTCTCTTTATCAGAATCATTGCCCATTGTGGAAAACATGTACTCCTTATCAAGTGTTAAGGGTTGGACCATTTATGAGGTAGAAAACCCACTGTTACTGCTGTATACAGTATTGCTAGGTAAAGACATCTCTCACAGCTACATCATATAACATCATCAAAGTTGTGTTCAGATTGCTGGATTCTCACGTCTGCTATCTAGGTACATCTTTTGAGGTACTGGTGTACATTCACGAGACATTCAACAAGTCATTTGTGGAGTGAATCATGCTATACAACTGGATGCGAAATAAACAGTAACAACAATGGGAGATCACAGCACTACTCAACAGTCAACAGTGGTGTGTCAGCAGTGTCAGAGGAGCCAGGTAAGAAGTTTGTGGAAGAGTTGGCTGTGGTAGGCTTCCTTCTGAGTCAGAGGTAGGTGCAATGTATTGTGAGAGTAACAAGGAGGTGTCATCTGGTTCACAACTATAGATTTCAGAGGACAAACTGGAAACAAAATTGATGCATTGATTAACACACCTAGACTATGCAGTGCAGTGCATGCACTGGCCACACTTTGTATTACACATTACCTAATCCACATGAGCAAAAGGAAGGCAATCTACAGTCATCATCATTTGCACAGATTGGGAGGCACAGTAGCATGGGATAGTGACAATGGCAGAGGTGAAACACTCATGGGTAGTGCCTGCATTAAGTCTGCACATGGCTAGGGTGCTGTGCGGTGTCAGAGATTATGCACATCAGTGATATTTAGACCTTCCAGGAATGAGGTGCTGGCCAAAAGTATGAGATCCCCTTACAGAGGCAGAAATGGAGGCATTGGCTTCAGAGAAGACCACGGTGTGAGTACTCCATATGTGAAATTGTGTCTGTGTTCCTGCTAGGTGGTTGGGGTATGTGGTTGGCTGTCTGTGTGCCCCTTCTAGCTAGGAATATTTGCCATTTGGGAGCATCTATCACGGAGTTGGCCACTTTCAAATGAGGGTGCCGACATTTGAAAGTGGCCAACTCCATCTATAATGGAGTTGGCCACTTTCAAATGGCAGCACCCTCATTTTGATGTACAGGGTGAGCCCACAATAGAGCTGGACTAATGTCTTGCATGTTTGTGAGAACATCCCTGGCCATAAGTGGAGGTAGCTGTGGAGCAGAGGTGTGTTGTCCATGTCCCCATGGTGGCTACGGCCAGGCAAGACAATGATGGAGCCAAAAGAGGGTTTTCCATGTCTATTTCAGTGGCCATGAGCAGGGGTGGAGAAAATGGTGTTGCCAGAAGAAAGTCATCTGCTTCCATGTGAGTACCTGTTGCTAGAAATGGAAGCAATGGTAGAGTCAGAAGAGTGTTGTCCATGTATATATATGTGACTGCAACCAGGGGTAGAGGTGACAGAGGAACCAACAATGTCTGCAAAGCAGTAATGCTCAGCTACAGTGTATAACTTTCCCCTACCTCAAATATGCCAGCCATGTTCAAGTAATGACAGGGAACCACTAGGGGCTGTCATGTGAGCTGCCATTTCCTGTAATGATTGAGAATATTCATGGAGGCCATGGACATCTTCATACAGGCCACACAGTACACTGAACACCCTCTGACATGGTTTGAGTAACATAATTATATGCTTAAATAACAGATTCTCACATTTATCTGTTGATTCTCAGGGTAACACCAGTATCACATAATACATGTACTGTAGGTCATCAACAGGCAGGTATGCATGTCTCTCTGATGCCATGTGTGCATTTCTTGGTAGATATGTGAGTTCTTCAAATGCTGGTGATGTTGTTGTTACCTGTGTACCATGTGTGGGATGCAGTTAGACAGGATGTCCTTCACTAAGTATTGATGAGGCAGTAGGGCCATCTGGGCCCTCTGCAGTTCCTCAGTTGTGAGGGAGGGGAATATTCCCTCCACTGTTAGTGTAGCTGACAGTTTCACTGTGTCATCTGACTGTGCATGTACACTGTGCAGTCATCAGCCACATCTACTGACATAATGAATTCAGGCATGTGTAGACCTGCATGGTTAGTTCCTCTTCTAGTGGAATCTATGAATAATATAGATTACTTAATCATGTGTCAGCCGGTATGTGTGTGATCCCCACCAGCAACTGTGCTTCACACAGATAGAAAGACAGACAGTTGCATGTCAAAAATTTACAGCGACAATGAAGACATACATTCCTGTCAGCATAGAAGACACCCATTGCTTTCCTGAGGCCCCTAGGTGAGAGAAAGGCAGTACATTATATGTGATAACACTGAGCAGAGTTGTTTACCAGTGCTGGCTTTCAGTGACATGTAACACAACTCACTTAGTATATCCCCTCACATATATGCAGGTAGTCATCTCATCTGCTACAGGGGCTCAAAGTTGAAGTCCTGATTATCCTGGGTGACAGAAAAAGAAAAGCCATGATGAAGTCGGCATAAACCAGATGGAAGAGCTATATATGTGTGTGTGTGTGTGTGTGTGTGTGTGTGTGTGTGTGTGTGTGTGTGTGTGTGTGTGTGTGTGTGTGTGTGTGTGTGTGTGTGTGTGTCTGTGTCTACATCTATCTGTCTATCTATCTATCTATATACAGATAGATAGATAGATAGATAGATAGATAGATAGATAGATAGATAGATATGTATTTATTTATACCTCTGCATTTTATTGTAGCACAACATTCTATTGTTGCAGTATTCTATTCCTATAGAGCAATCTCTTGCAATAAGGAATCACAAAATAATGTGTCGTTCTCTGAACCAAACTACTATTACAATGTGTCAGCAGCCCTCTTTCATACTGTGATGTCTGGTCTGGCTCATGCACATGAATTGTGAGAAATTAAGGTGTGTGCAGCTGTGCAGCCTTGCTATGCTACAAAGCTTCTCATTGATGCACATCACATGACATCCATAACATGCTGAATTCCACGTTCATAATTTTACACCTAGATTTGAACTGTTGAGTTGACATGACCTAATAAGTAGCTGTACATAGCACTTAACAATGTAGTCAGATACCTTCCTGTGATGCCTATCACTGTTGCTATGTTTGTATCTCTGGAGGCTCTCTGCATCTCAAGCACAGGTACACATAATATACAGTGGTATACACCATTGAAAAAACAGATGGCTTTTGTATACTGCCATCGATTTCCCCAGTCCAAGTTCATGGACTCTAGCAGTCCATGGCAGGGTGTAATGCATATTGTCCAAGATGCTTTTATGCATTGTGGAGTGTATATATCAATATCCAGACCAAACTGAATTATCTAATGCTTCCCTCTCTTCCATATCTTTACATAAGAGCTTACAGTCTAAAGCTCTGATGTTAAATTCTGCCATGTTTATCTTTTATGTCAGTAATGTTTTGTAATGGAAAGTCATATGACAGTTATATGCTACAGCTATATTGCTGTATTAGGTACACCTACCACACCTATTTTGTATTCATATTATCATGAGAAATTCATGCAGTATTCCTGATTATTGTTTTCTGGAGAAGTAAGATACTAACATCATTTTCTGTGACTTGTGCTTTATAGGGGCATTGATTACTACTGCATGAGTTACTGCTTTGCTGTTTTTTTTTCTTTTGCTGTTGTTCATACATATTTGTACAATGTATACCAACATTTTCCCATATTTACATAAGTACATATGCTTTTTCATAAGATATAACTATTTTTACTGCTATTGTTAGGGTATTTTTTTAAGTCTGTAGAAATCCAGACACTTTTCAGACTCAACACTTCAAATCAAGCTTATTCAGGTGACATATTTGGCATAAAGCTTATTTGGATGATATGTTTGGCTGCTGACACATACTTTTTGAATCATAGGTGCATATGCCTTACAGGACAAACTATTTTGCAAAGGCTATAGTGTAACATGGGGAAGATGTGTACATTAAGTTAAGAAAAGGAACACAGAAGGAAAATAAACTTTCTGTGAATAACATGATAAGATTTCCCCTTCTCACTAGGATTATTTATCCTGCTAATGGAGATTCTGGCTAGGATAGTCAGAGAGGAATTGCTGAAATAGTAAAAGGAATGGGGTGATCTGCAAGAGTCCTACTTTTTGTAGTTAACAGTGCATTGTTGTCTGAGACCATGGAGGAAGCAATAAGTAATTTGTATGGCTGTTGTTAGTTTTTTTGGAAAATTCTGCAGAAATCCAGGCACTTTTCAGACACAAAGCTTTGCAAATCAAATTTATTTTGATGACATGTATTTGACTATTGACCTATACTTTTAGAATGCCATACACAGCAACCTATTTTTCAAAGGCTGCTTTGCTACTCTCTTATGATAAGATTCTTTTTCATCCTCTTTCCACTCATCAAATAACATCTCAAATGACCACTCATAAGCTATTTCAGTAAGATGTCATTTGATAACTAGTCAAGTAAGCATTTTTTTTTTACTTTCTTTTTTTGGCTCTAAAGTTAAATGACCTGCAGATTGTGCAAGAAATGGTTATAGAATCTGTTGTTGTTGTTTAGCTTTGGTCTGTTTTATTCATAAGATAGCTATAACAAGAAACAGAAATATTTTGCAATACATGAATTCTCCCCTTTGTCATATCTTTCAGCAGTACTTGACATTTGATATGTTCCTCTGTGTGTGTGTGTGTGTGTGTGTGTGTGTGTGTGTGTGTGTGTGTGTGTGTGTGTGTGTGTGTGTGTCTGTGTGTATCTTGTCTGTTATTAATTTTTGTTGTTGCTATTGATAACATTTTTTTCTGATATCAAAGAATGATTAATAGATGTGATCAATACTTTTAAATATGATTTAAATGTTGTGTATTATTTATTAAAATGACACTCATCTAAAAAAACATACTGATCTTCTGCTATTGTCGCAGACCTCCATTTTTATTTTATGTTCTTTACCTTGGAAATATCTAAATGAATATCTTGCTGGTCACCCCAGGAGTTGCACTAAGACTTGTAGTTTAAACGTTTCTTCTGATCTTCAACCTTTGAAGATATCACATTCATGTTAGCACCTAATGCCTTGCTTAAATCAAGCAACAAGGTTCTGAGATGAGGAAAAGATTTTAAGATTACATGCCTTTTCCTGTTGAACAAATCAGAGCCATAAACATGAAAGCAAAACTTAAAATGTCATCCCAGACTCAAAAACACTCAAACATTTCTACTAATATATGAATAGTACTTCTTGAATAACATTTATATTACAACAGCACACAGGTTTTAAACATTCTGTTATACAATATATGAAAATTAGTTAAGGGAATAATGTATGAACTTTTGTTTGTGAGAAAATGAACACAATAATAATCATATACCTAATGCCAGTCTTAGCATATAACTATATTAAAATCTTATAAATAGTAACATAAATTAAATGAAATGCAAATATTTTTCTACCAATTCAAATTGTAAATGATCACTAGGAAAACTCAAATAGTTAACACAAAGGCTGTTTGGAGCCTTCCTGCCTTTCATGAAATCAGACAATGTCGCATGTTTCTAAATTAACCCTTCAAGATTCTGCGAAAAATAAGGACATGTTTGTATTTCCTAAAAAGAAAGGTGGCTAGTAGCAATATAAGATCACAGAAAAAAGTATTGAAATACATTGAGGTTAGTGTACTAACCTAACACTACTCAATCATTTGAGTGTTAAATATTGCATAGTATCTTTATATTTGGAAATGAACAGAGTTGGATCCATCAAAAAATTGACACAGATAATTTATTTGGTAGTGTCTGATAATACAAGAAAATAAAACAGTATGTGAAAACTGTGATGATATACAGGGTTTGTGGGGTTTGTATCCCATACCACTGCCACCAGTTATGTCAGCAACAGTAGATGTTTCCTTAAATCCTTCATTGTTATCCAAAATGTATGCTGATTTCCAGGATCTCTGTTCTCTTGATACATATCATTGACCACAAAATAAAAAAGTTAGAGATGAATAAGAGCTTATAGCAAAAAGACATTACTGTCTTGGACTATGACCAGCACCTACCACCCCCAAATAATATTTACACTGTACATCTACAAACAAGAGTTATAATTATTATAATTATTATTGGTGGCCCAGGATTTGATCTACCTTAGTCTGAGCCCAAAGCCTTCTAGTACAATTATCTTAATAGTAATATTTTACACATACTACACAAACACACACACACACACACACACACACACACACACACACACACACACACGTGCACGTATAAGTGAGTGCACATCCATGCACACTTTTCTCCTCAGTTATTAATGGCACTTGCCTACTGCCAGATTCCCTTTTCCGTGTTCATGTTAAATTGCCAATACCAGACCAATAATGGTATAATCTAACTTACTAAGCTCTCTTTTAGTGAGCCAGCCAATATATTAAACTATAGTAGCTTATAGTCAAAACTTCGCTATACAAAATGGCAGATTCAAAATTTGTACCAGTGTTGTGAGGATACCCTTAGCTCAATAGGTGTACAGTAGGCTAATGACCACTGGGGCCCAAATAATCCTTGCCAAAGATCCCAATTATATCTGACAAGTTTGTGTGCCTTAGAGGTTATTTTCAGGAGTATATGTAAGATAGGGCAAGATTTTCAGGCTGCCTCTGTCCATTACAGCCTTAGGTGCTAGATCCAGGATGTATTTCCAGTTTTCCATCCATTAGTCCAGGTTTCTCTTAAATAGGGTTAAGAAAGAGTTCTGCTTCACATGGATGGGAAATCTGTTCCAAAGAAGGGAAACTCCCTGTGGTATATACCTGTCCCTGTAACATGTTCCATTTTTGTCACAAGCGAAGTTTAAATCTCTAGATCGAATAATTCCAATGCTATTAATTTTGTGGATATACAAAAGTTCAATCAGAGTAGGATCCAGGGATGCCTTGTATGCCCGGCAGAGATTGCCTCTCAACAGTCTGCAGGAGATAGGGCTTTGAGGTGATCTGTACAAAACACGCTCTTTACTCCCTGTATTCTTTTTGTGAGGAACCCTTGTGGACACTCCAGTTGCTACATGTGCCTGTTCAGGTACATACCAAAAGAGGCGTTGCACTCAGTGATGTGTCTGATGAGGGCTAAATACAGTGGAACAAAAGACCTAGATGAAATGCCTTTGCTTATAAGCTCAACAACATAGGATGATTTCCTTACTACCTTAGAGATATGTTGGGTGAAAGCAAAATTACTATCGACATACATACATACATACCCAAATCTCTGGCTAATGGCTGTACACTTAGGAGTGTGTTATCAGTGAAGTAATTTCCTAGAGTGGGCTGACTTCCCAAAGGGTACTATTATGCACTTCTTGGCATTGAGTTTTAAGCTGTGGCTTTTGCACCAGTCATTTGTTGGTGTTAGTCCTTCCTGTAGGATGATCATGTCTTGGGGAGATTCTATGACTGCTCCTTGTTTGCAATCATGTGAAAACTTGGTCAGCCAAAGACCCTTGACACTGGGGTTGACTTGCAAGAAATAGATGCCAAAAAGGAGCAGATATAGCACAGATCCCTGAGGGACTCTGCTAGTGACTAGGCTCTTTGTGGAGATAGTCTCCCTTATTCTAACTTCCTGGGTTCTATCTGAGAGCCAGGTGGCTATCCAGTGTCTAACATAGGGGGTTATGACTATGGTCATGCATTTGTTTATAATACCCGAGGTGGGCATTGCATGAAATGTCTTAGTCAGGTCAAGGTAGTTAGTATGTACCATTTTACCCTCATCTATTGCCTTGGGAGCCATCTCAAATAGGTCTACCAGTTTAAGTAGGTATGCTGTACCTTTAACAAAACCAAACTGGGTCTGTCCAGTGTCTGAAGGTTTTTACACACTTATTAATCATTTCCATGATAATTATTTTCATGACTTTGTATATGAGACAAAGCAGACTTATGGGTCTGAAGTTCCTGGGGTCCATTGATGGTTCACCCTTGTGCAGAGAAATGAGGCTCAGTTGCAGTTCTTCATTCATGCAGCATAAAGCCTGTCTGGAAACTATGGGTAAACAGTGGATCCAGTGGTATCAGTAGTTCATGTTTCAGGTTATGTAGGAGGCATCTTAGGATATTATCATGTTCATTGATGCAGTGTTTTTGGCCTTAGAGAGAACATCTAGGACCTACTCCTTAGCACAGCTGACTGGGAGGTGATTCATTGTATTTTCTGGAGGACGACTGGGGCAGAGAGTGGGTTAAAAGTGGAGCTGAATTTGCCAGACAGCAGATTTGCTATATCTTCTGGCTTCATATAGGTTGGTCAATTTCCAATCAGTTCTTCATGCTGCCGTGTGCTGTTTTTAAGGTTTTGGACATATCTAAAGAAAGCCTTGCTGCTGTCTTTTGTCTGGGAGACTGTGTTTACCTCAAATTAGGCTTTAATATGGTTAATTTTCCCTCTTAGCTCTTTGTTTAGATTGACAAGAGTATTTTTATCATGCTGGACTTCCTAATCTTGGCTATAACTTTTGTTTTTTTGTTGAACAACCTGCTTATGTTTGGATTACACCAGGGTGGTTTGTTATTTGAATTAGTTATGGGCTTATTTCTGGTAGTTACAGCTGTCTCTATTCCTTTATTCTCATGATTGTACAGGGTTTCTGTGAGCAATTTGTTATATGCAGTTGTATTTTCAGGATTTTGAGAGGGGCTTGAAATTTTGGCATGTTATCACTTAGTACTATGAAGCTTGGCTTAGAATAGTTCCTGGTTTCTTTTTTCTCTCTGCTTAAGCAAGCTTTTCTTCCCCTATGTCCATAGTGATGAGCAGTTGGCATTTTTAATGTATAAGACTGGTTTCCGCCTCCCTAACACATCTACACCATCATCGATAACCTGAACTTAAAGATTTGAACCTTCTGCTTTCATAACCTGCTTGCAACCTACTGATGTATGTTTGTTTCTCAGATTTTTCTTATGATCAACACTATTTTGGCTACTGCCTAATTTTTTGCCTGCTCATCACCAGAATGCAGTAGTTACCCGCTTTGCTCTACACATTGATAATCTCTATCTCCCTATTCTTCCTCTTCTATGTAATGTCTTTCTTATTTTAGTTTATTCTGTCTGCATTACCTCTCTAGCACTACTCACATTTTACCGTTCTGCAGTTCGATAATTCTAGTTTTTTTCCTTTTTCCCCACTTCTTTACAATCTCTATCAGTCTTTTCTTCTGCTTGTGTTCCCCCCAAGGTCTGCAAACTGAGAACTTAACATTAGCTTACTACCCATTAATACTCTAATTTCACACACTTGCATTGTTACAAAAGGACATCATAAATTACTTACTGATTGTTTCTTTTCTAGTTCAACCTACAGTTCCAGCCAGGTTCTTCCTACTCTGTTTGCCATCAGTATGCTTGGGCTCACTCTGCTCCCCTACCCCACCACTAAATCTCACCCACCCCCTCTATATTTGCATTTATAGCCAACAATTCCCACCCCTTCTGACATCACTTCATCTCAATTCCAGCCATCACTCCAACATACAACTCTGTGACACCATCTACTCCCCTCCCCCCCTTCCAACTACTCTCCATTGCTCTACTTTTCTTCACTAACCTAACACACTTTACTTACTAAGAAACTTACATTCTTTTATTCCAACTGCCCTTATAAGCCTCTTTTCCTTAGCATATAAATGACTTTACTTCACCTCTTTTTCGTAACATCATTATTTACTCTATTTCACCCTCCTCACCCACCATACTCAGTATTCTTCTTCTAAGAAAACATCTTAGCTGCACTTCTCTTCCCTTCCCACTCAGCTCCCCAACAAATCCTTTCTCTCTACTCTCTAACTTCACAAATCTAGCCTGTTGTTACTTCTACCTTCAATTTTTTAGTTTATTTCACCTGTTTAAAACCCTCTTACTACTATGTGGAGAAATCATTCCTAACATCAAGCTTCTAGTCATCATTATTGATGAAGAACTAAAAGTTGACACCCACATCCCTCCGCAATCAAGAAAACTCACCAAAAGATAGGTCTCCTCTACAAGCACAACCACTTCCTCTACCCGTCAAACTCTTGAATCCACCTTTCTACTCCCCTTCCTTTTATATGGTGCCCCTTTTTTCACCAATCCCCATCTTGGCCTTTTTGACTCCTGCTACCACAAGATCTCCAAATTTGCAACCAATTCAAAAAACTTCTCCCACCACTGGCACTCCCGCCTCACCCTCAACTGGCTTGAACTACCCAACTACCTCAGTTTCATACAACTCACTGTTGCCCACAAGCTCATCTTTAAACCTACTAACTGCCCAGTTCTTGCTATTTCCTTAAAACCTTACATTCCCAACCGCTAACTCAGATCCAAAAACCAAAATCTCCTTCAGGTCCAAAAACCTGCACGATCTCTTGGCCATCTACTGCTGTCCCACTCCTTAGCTAAACAGTGGAACTTTCTCCCCACACACCTACGCATTCTACCTAACCATACAAATTTAAAATCTCAGCTACTCTCTCATCTTTCTTCCAAATGGGAATGCCCTTGCCATATTCCAACTTAACCCCCTCCCCCCTCATTCCACCTTGCACCAACTCATCCAACTACCTCTACTATTACTTCATCCCAATCAAAATAATCCCTCCCCTAACAAAAATCTAATTTTCTCTCTACTATCTATTATACTATACTCTCCAGTCTCAAATATACTATTACCCTCCACATATGTAATATTTTCCTAACCTACTAATGGCTACTTGCTATATATTTTGAAATGTTAAACATACAATTGAGTTTATAACAAAAATATTCACTTTATGTAAATGTTGAAATTTCTGTATTGAATTATGTCTTTTCATTTTTGTAACATTGTGACAAGCCAATTGCCAATATCATGGAGTTTATCTGCAAATGTTTAATTAGCTGTATGAACTATGTCCTTTTATAACATGTAAAATGTAACTTGCAATTATTGTGGAGCTTTTCTCCCCAGGCCTCCACTGAAAATGGGGTCTTCTTGGGCCAGTGGACTTCCCCAGTCATCAAACTTAAATAAATAAAATAAATAAATTGTGTATATATCTCACAGCCATTATATAATCTCAACATCTCTCCTCCAACTACCTCACCACGCTACACATAAGTATCATCTCCGTATTATTTTTCACTCTTTCTTCTCTCTTCTTCTCTCTCTCATTCTACCTTATCCCAACACCTCTAAAGTCATGCATGTACTCTTTCACTTTATATCACCACCTTGATCATCACTCCCTATCTATTTCATCTAACCTCTGTCAAGTCTCTCCCATACTCTTTGTCAGACTAAAAATATTTGACTACACTATCCCCCACCTAACGTAAAAACTAATTTCTTATAACTCCTTTACTAAAATTAGTTTATTTCACCTGTTTAAAACCCTCTTACTAGTATGTGGAGATATTCTTCCTAATCCAGGGCCAAAAGATACTCCCTTACCATCCTCTGGTCACAGTAATTCAACTCTCACTAAACTCTAATTCCTCTCTATACATAACATCTGTAACAAATTCATTGACTTCCATGCTTGAATTACCCAGTACTCCCCTGACATGCTTGTTATCACAGAAGCATGGCTTAAACCTCACATCAAAGTCTCCAAAATCCTTTCCCCTGGTATTAATATGCTAAAGTTAGACTGTCTCAATAAAAAAGCTGGAGGCATTGCTATAGTTTATCCTTCACATTTTCCCTTACCCCCTGTAACCATCCCTTTACCACCTTCAACAATGCTAAACTAACTATCTTCAACTTTAAGTTAAATAAACACAAAAACATCTGTATTGTCACCCTCTACATCCCCCCTGGCAACAACCTATCTACTCTAGAAGACATATTATCCTAGGGGTCATCCAACATTTCTCATGAAACCATTATCCTAGGAGATATTAACACTGAGTGGCTGAAACTGTCCATAAATCTCCCCCTAATAGTATCAATCTCTTCAACTTTTCTCAATTAATACAGTATACCACATTTATCAACAAATCCAACCAAAATAGACTGGATTTTAGTCTCCCACCCCAACAACTTTTGTCAAACTACAGCACTTCCTAATGCTATTAGTGACCATCATCCCATCTGTATTACCAGCCTTGTCTTCCAACCACACAGACAGCATACATATAAAACCATCCGTGACTTAACTAACTTTAACCCACTTATGTTTGCCAATATGTTAAGCTCTGTAAATTGGTCCTTCCTTAAATACCTACCTCTAGATGAAGCAGTTGATAAATTCAACTCCATATTCCTGAATACATTAAATAGCCTAGATCCTCCAAGAAGGAAAAGAATCAAATTTAAGTTTTCTTCTTGACTATCATCACACACCAAATCTATCATGCATGACAGAGACAAAGCCTGGAAAACATAGCAGAGACAACAATCTCCTACAAACCTGTCTCATATAAAGAAGTGTGTGATTTAGTTAAGAAACTTTTCACCAAAGACAAAAATATATATATTAATTAGACCCTCAGTAAACCTCAACGTCCAACTCAAAGAATTTCTGGAAATCTATCAAAACATTCTTCAACCTGGGGCTAACTCAATACCTCAACTCTCCACTAACCACTCTAATGCTGACACAGCCTCCACATTCAATACCTACTTTATAAAATGTATCTCTACCATTGCCAACAGCTTCATCTCTATCTCTACCACCATCTCACCACTTGCTACCTCCTGCCAGTCTCTTTCCTCCCTCAAACCTGTCCCAACATCTCTTATCACTCATCTGCTTAGTAAATGTAGACACTGATCTCCTTCTGCTGACAATCTTCCCAATGAATTTCTAAAAATCACTGCAAATGCAGTAGCCTACCCTGTGTCTATACTCATTAATAGATCTGTTAATGAAACTTACATCCCATCCCTCTGGAAGTTCTTCATTATTCCACTACACAATGGTGGGAATTCTACTGAAATATCTAATTACAGGCCTATGGTAGTACTGTCACCTTTATCCAAAATTCTTGAAAAGCGCATCCACAAACAACTCCTCCACAATTTACTTGCAAACAATCTTCTCTCCCCTACCCAGCATGGTTTCAGACCAGCACATAGCACCTTCACAGCGCTCTAATCCTTTTCTGAGTCAGTCAATAAAGCCCGAGACATGGGTACGTTTTTTTTCTCATTCCTATTCCTCAATCTATCAAAAGCTTTTCATACTGTGTCTCATCCTTGACTCCTATCTCAACTCTCTTTACTTGGCTCTACAGACAATACCTTAAAATGGTTCTACAGTTATTTATCTGACAAACATCAGTCCATCAAATGTGTCTCTACTCAATCACCTTATTTATTTTATTTTATTTTACATTTGTATATTGGGAATGTCCGGCTGAACACAGGTCCATTTTCAGCGGAGGCCTGGGGCGAAAAGCTCTACATTTACTTCATGAATCATAGAACAACGTACAATAGTATATGACACAATATAATAAAATACTGAGGAATAGCAAGCAATGCAAAACTGGCAAGTAAATACAAAATAATAAAATAGAGTACAATGCTAAACAAAGAGACTGAAAGACTGTAAAGTACATGAAGAGGTGGTAGTATATGTGCAAACATCATGTCATGACTACTCATTACATATACTGGAAAATGACTGTGAGGATTTAATAATTAGGTACTGTATTAAACTGGGATATAGGCAGGAGTGATTCATTACAGAGGATGGATTATTGTGTTCAATTATAATACAGTAGCCAGTTCCAGTTTGTGGTTATTGGCTACTGAGGAGGGGAAATTGAGCAGTTATGTAGGGTTACAGGGATAGAGCCAGGAATTTGAAAGATATGCTTTTAGTAGCTTTTTGAATTGTTGGATAGAGCAGTTGGAAGTAAGAGACCATGGGAATTTATTCCATAATTTGGAAATGTTGTGTGAAAATAGTGATTCGCCAGCTGCATTGTTTGCTTTGGAGACCTGTAGGAGGGATTTGTTGGAATAGCCGAGATATCTAGAGGAGTTGTATGGCTGTAAGAGGTTATGTAGAGCAAGAGGTTTATCTTGGTGATGGAGGATTTTCTATGTGAAAGCAAGTTAATTAAAGTGCAGTAATTGTGGAAGGTCAAGCCAGTTTAGCTGTCTAAGTGATGTGCAGTAATGGGATCTATAAGAAACACCAGTTGCAAATTTGGCTAGCTTATTGCAGCAAGATTCAGGTTTGGTGAGGTCTGTTTTATGGAGGTTGGTTAGTACTGGGAGGCATATAAGACAGTAGATAAGAGGTGTGTTTGGGCAATAGTGGATTTAGTATTCTTGGTTAGGAATTTATTGTTCCTGTATATGAGACCGAGTTTCTTGCAGACTTTTTCAATGGTTTGGACAAGATGTATGTCAAATTTCAAATTGTTGTCTATTTCAATGTCTAGTAGTTTTGTATGGGTTATGGGGATAATGATAGAATTGTTTTTGGATAAGATCCTGGAAGGTGGGGAGGGGGGGTTGACTTGGGAAGAGGAGGTTATGTCTGGATGAAAGAGGAGAAGTTTTGTTTTGTTTGGGTTAAGGATGAGGTGGGAGTTAGTGAACCAGTTTTCACCCAAAAGAAAAGATTCCTGGGTGTGTTTGTGGAGTATTTGAAGAGAGGAGGCTGAGCGTATGAGTGTTGAATCTTCAGCATATCTGGCTATGGTGGTGTGTGGTGTGGAGGTATGGAGTTGATTGATAAAGACAGAGAAAAGTAGGGTCCCCAGGATGGAACCCTGGGGAACTCCTATGCCAACAGGAAGAAGGGGGGATAGATGTTTCTGACAAAGGGTGGCCTGTTGACATTCTGCAAAGTAACTTTGGAACCAAGAGATAGATGAGGTACAGAGGTTTAGTGAGGAGAGAATGTTGATCAATTTTGGGTGGTTAACGATATCAAAGGCCTCGGATAGGTCTAGGAAAATAGCAGCTACATATTGCCTGTTATTTCTATGATGGTTGACTGTGTTGGTAAAGGACATCAGGGCTGTGTTAGTACTATGAGAGTGGTGAAAGGCATGCTGTGTATCTGTTAGCAATTTTTCTCTTTGAAGGTAATCGATGAGTTGGGAATGGATGACTCTTTTGAGAATTTTTAGATGGGGGGGGATAAGATGGCTATGGGGCAATAGCTCAGTGGAGTTACCTCCTTTGTGTAAGGGTATAATGTGAGAAATTTTCCAGATAGTGGGGACCAGGCTCTCAGTGGTTGATCTGTTTATGAGAAAGGCTACTGGGTAGGCTGTTCCTTCTGCAGCAATTTGAAGGAATTCTGTAGGTAGGTAATCAGCTGCTAGTGTCATTGGTTTAAGCTTCCTGAGTAGTTTCTTGATTGTGCTTACAGACACTGGATGGAATGTAAATAGGCTGGTGGAAGTTTGGGTATGGGTGGTATTTTGGTTTATGACAGGAGTGGAGTCATTGTTAGTGGACTGAGAGTTTGCAAGGGCTTGGATTGACTGCAAAGTAGGTATTGAACCGGGTAGCTACATTGTCTGTGTTGTTGGGTGTTGATGGGGTGGGAACAGCTAATTTACCTGGGTGTAGTATGTTATTATTATGTAATGAACATCGCTGATATTCTTCAGGGCTCCATCCTTGGCCTCTCCTCTTTGATATAATTATGAATAACCTTTCATCTTTTTCTAAACATGGAATGTTAATCCAGTATGCTGATGACTCTACTCTAATCTGCTCTTTTAACAACCTTACTCAATTACATACTTTAACACAAAATGCCACAAATCAGTCACCTTCAAACTGACAAATCAGTCACTTTCAAACTGACAGTAACACCAGAACTCACAAAGGGTGAAATCAGATTAAAAACACTTCACCAAGGCAAACTATACCCTACTAGGTGAAGATATAAATGCATTCCAAACCCCACTTCAAGCTGAAAATGGCAACTATGCTGAAGCTTACTCTAAAGTACTGTACAATCACTTGGATAATTGTATAAACTCGGCTGTGCCAGACAGAATCAAAACCAGAGCCTCAAGTAAAATGAAGCTGCCATGGTGGACTTCCAGCATCAACCAACTCTACAATAAAGACAAAAAGTTGCTGTCCAAGAAAACAAAGACAAGGACCCAACAATGGAAAAGCACCCTTCTCAGCCTTAATAGGCAAATAAGACAACTTGACAAATCTTCCAAGAGCTCCTTTGAGAAAAATGTAGCAAGTACTGCCGAGCATAACCATAATGCCTTTTACAGTTAAGTATGTAAGCTAAAGGGTAGGATCCAAGCATGTGCAGAACTGGTGGACAATGGCATCACACACACTGACCCCACAGAGATAGCAAACCTGCTAGTGGATAGGTTTGGTCAAAATTTCACTCCCTTTTCCCCTACGAACTTACAATAAACCCTCCCCCAAACTTCCCACACCTTACATATCTGAGGATCAGGTCCTCAAAGTCTTGTCCAAGGCAAGGAACACAGCCTCTGTGGGATGAGATCACATCCCATGCTGTCTTTTATATAGGCTAAAACATGAACTAGCATCACCACTAAGTACTCTTTTCAATCATAGCCTAACCACAGGCTTTGGTCTTGCAGAATGGAGAATAGCTACAGTTTTTCCCCTCCACAAAGGTGGCCTAGCAACAGACCTGGGGAATTACATTGCCATAAGTCTGATCGGCCTCATCTGTAAGGCCATGGAAAGTATCATTATGGATCTCATAAATAAAGACCTAGGTGACCTCCAGTCCCTGGATCCTGCCCAGTTCAGCTTCGTGAAGGGCAGATTCTGCATGTTAATTCTGGCGGATTTCTTTGAAAGTGTTAACAAGGCCATTGATGAGGGCAAATCTGTGCACAAAGCATACCTCAACTTGGCAAAGGCTTTCAACACAATCCCACATTCAGGCATTATTAATAATCTTAGCAAACTGAATGTAAACCCCTTCATTGTAAGATGGGTTGCCAACTGGCTCATAAATCAGACACACACTATCTAAGTGGGTGACTCCACATCAATCAGCAGACTTTTTACTAGCAGGGTGCCACAGGGGTCAGTACTGGGCCCCCTACTTACTGTACTGGTATGTACTTTTAAGAAGTTCGGGTCAAAACTGTAGGGTTGTGGCTTACCAAGTTTGCAGATGACTGCAAACTAGGTGCAATCATTGAATCCCCAAATAATGTCAGTATAATCCAGGATGGTCTCACACAGACCAACGACTGGTGTATTAGTCACAGTCTCAGACTGACTGCAAAGAAATGTGTCATCATTCCTTTCTGCACAAACAATGTCCCTTCACACTATCAAATCAATAGCAATACCCTAAGTACCCATGAAGTGGTAAGGGACTAGGGAACAAAGGTTGACAGTGACCTTAACTTCAACCACCATGTATCTACCATTGTAAAGAAAGCTTTCCATGTAGCTCACTTGATTAGTAAAGGCGTTGCCTCAAGAACAAAAAAAGTTATAACCCCCCTATTCTCAGCACTTTTCTGGCTCATAATTGAGTATAACATCCTATTCGGTATGTACCGCACTAAGCACCTACTGCAATTAGAGATACCTCAGAGGTTTCTAACAAAGAAGATCAAGGGCCTCCAGCATGTGCCTTACATGGACCGACTAAAATCCCTATCACTATACTCCATATTATATAGACTTCTTAGGAGAGATTTATGCCTGGCCTACAGAGCAACCCAAGACCCACACCTAATGAATTTACTGCATATCTGTAAATCAAGTGGGTCTAGGGTTACCCATTCCAGGAGTTAAATATGGCCCGTGACTTAAATAGGACATGCTGAAGGGACAGATTTATCTCCCAGTGACTACCACTTCTTTGGAACAGGCTACCAATTCATGTGAAACAGAGCACCTCTAAGACACTGTTCAAGAGGAAGCTGGACGAGTGGATGGGGCATTGTAAATTCTTTCCAAGAATAGTGCCAACAGACTTCCTGGTCGTAGGCAGTCATCATTAAATGCAATCTTGGGTATTGACTAGTACCTCTGCAGTATTACATTAGGTTTAAATGGCTAGGCTTAAAATGACCTCTGGGTCGATAGCCTAGTAATGTCCTTTGATCCTATGCCTTTAACTCTGTCAAATCCTGACTTAGCAATAATCAGCTCTTACGTAATCCCAAGAAAACTAAATTCCTATTACTCTTTCCTAAACAACATTCTCTTGACAAACTAACCTTCAGAATCCCATCACTAAACAACACAGCAATTGAGGTTATCCCCCATTTCAAACTAGTTGCTGCTGCTATTGATGGCAATCTCATTTTTGACTTGCATATAAAGGCCACTATCAAATTAACCCATCAACAACTTGGCATGTTATAGAGGGTTAAACAATTCCTAACTAACTCTACTAAAGCTAAACTTTTCATCACATAACTCTTACCTTCCCTTCGTTATGCCTCCCCTATTCTAACTAACTAAAATGCCTCACTGAAGACCAAACTCAATCAATGTTACAACAAAAATATCAAAATTTCCACACGCTAAACTCGTAAATCTCATCACTGCTAATCTTTTAAACAGCATAACTGTCTTGAACTTCAACTGCAACTGCAAATGAACTAGTTACATCTTATTCATAAATTACTCAATGACCCCTTAGTTTCTCTTGCTGTCTCCTCCATCTTACAATACTATCTTCCCCATTGGGATGTATGTTCTTCAGATAAATATCTTTTATCTTTAAACCTCTGAGGTCCAACATCCTCAATTTCTACTCTTACTGTGTAGCTAAATCTTGGAACAACTTGCCACTATTAGACAAGTCCCTCACTACCAAACTTTCAAGTCCCACTTTAAAGAACATATTTCTAAATCTTGGTTATGCTCATGATCTTCTCCTACCTAGCTATTACCTTGTTCTATTATAGTCCTATTAATCTCCCTATTCTTTATGTTCATCATAACTTCTATAACCTTTCAACATAGAACTCTCTACCTTTACACTTTTTTATTCTCTTTCTCTATTCCTCTCCCTCCACCAATCAATCTTTTCACTCTGCATTACCTTAAACCAGAATATAAACTGAAGGTTTAATTCTTACTTGAAATGTCCTGTTAATTTCTGCTAGTAAAATCTTGTATCCAAGTATGTATTTTTACTACTAATAAAATTCTGTATCTAACTATGTATTTTTTTATTATCTATATCATTTTTTACCATATGTAATTATTCACTGTTTAATGTCCTATATTTAATTATTCTTCTCTGTCTGTCTTTAAGTGGAGCTATTCTCCCCAGGCCTCTACTGAAACCAGGTAATCTCTAACCAGTCTGACTTTTTTGGTTACCAAATGTCAAATACATAAATAAATAAATAAATAAATAAATAAATAAATAAAAAATACATGATACAGGCTTACTTGGAGTCACAGAAATTATTTTTATTATGAAGGAAATCTCTTTTTGGTCTGACCTTACCAGAGAAGACAATACACTAGGTGGCCTAGTATTCTCCCATATTTGTAAGTACCAGGTAAGACATTATTGCACTCCTACTGGGTGTATGGACTATCTGGTCCAAGATTTTTGTATTTACAAAGTCCAGGAATCTCTGGGTCTATAGGTCTCGGGTCGTGTGAGTAGCTCAGTTTATAGTTAGGTAGTTGAAGTCATCCATGAATGTGGTATTGGGTTGAATGGTGAGGGTCTCTAATAAGCCCAGGTATGACTTATGGGTTTCTTGGGTCACTGAGAGTGATCTATAGCTTTCAAGAATATGACATAAGACTTTGCCTTTCAAAATCTGGATATGGAGATCCTCCAGTGCATCATGCTGTTTGACTAGAATTGAGGGGTGCTTGCTGTTGATATAGATCGAGATACCTCTTCCTTTGGTCCTAGCTTGTGCAGTAGTTGGCCTGAACATGGTGGAAGGCATTGCGGCGCTGCACTTCTGTGGTAGTCTCCCATGGCTCAGTAACTGCAGAGATGTCCACATTGTCCAAGTTGAGGAGAGCTTGGAGGGAGGGGAGTTTCTTGCTTAGGTTCATGACATTGAGCAGTAACACTGTCAGATTCTTTTGGATCGGTTTTGCTGTGTGAGAAGGTTTGCCAGTCTGGCTTTGCCAAAAATAGGCATGATAGGGGAGGACAATATTTAAAAGCCTAGAGGGGACAGGTACTGTCCATCTTTTGCAAAGCAGTGTGGCCCATTGATCATATCCTGATATTATATGCTGACAAAAATCGTACCCACTTGCGATGACACCAGAGCCTGAGCCAATTACTGAAGTCAGTCAGCTTTTATTCATATTGTGTTATCATCATTGGTGAGGGTTGAATGTTGTTCAGTACAAGGCACATACCAGTCTGGAACAAATAGTCCAACAACTCCATAATGTCTCTCTTCATATAGTCCAGGAAGGCACTTTTCAGGCCACATGGACTATGATTGAGTCACGCTGGTACTTGTGGTCTAGCGACTTCAATGCATAGGTGATATGGCAAATCCTGGCACCTGGTAAACAACTGACTGTAATGTTCTCCTTATTCAACCTAGACATTTGTATGTCTCACAATGGAATCTCTTATAAACCAATGAATAGAAAACCAACCACAAACTTTTACAGATTACGCTTTTATATAGCAAAAGATCAAGTGAAGTTATAAAAGACCAGTTAAATATACAAGCAGGTAATTAATTAAAGAATTCATTTAAGCTGATAATTTGTAACAGAATACATATAGATGCATTTAAATAGTGTCATTCCTGTTGCTTTCAGTAAAGTAACATAGCCTAACTGCCATTAACTCACTAAAAAATATTCAGTAGCTGCAGGTAACACATAGGCAAATTAAAGGAAAGCAGGCTGTAATTTGTCTACACTATGGGCCCTGTAAAAATGCTTTTCTGTTTCAGATATGAATAGAGTTCATTGGATCCATAATGCATAGCTAAAAAGGAAATGCAGAAATCCTGGTTCAGCTTTCTCTGCATGTAGAGGGTTTCCAAATTCAAACAATGGAATCAAAGAAAAAACAAAGAGCAGCAGTCCTGGATGAGTACTTATAGTTGGTTACTGTTGTTTTCAAAATAAAACATATGTTTCCTCTCTTTTAAAACAGGTTATTCTAAACATGCTCACAGTTCCATTATAATATGAGGCAATGTAGTTTGTGATAAGGAACAATAAGTCCCATTTGCTAAACTTGATATTTATAAATTTCACTCATAAAATATACATCTCCTGACATTTTTACATCTAAGAAAACAGACTGCTAATGACAAAAATTCTGGCTATAATTTAAAGCTGGTTATTCCACCAGTCAAATGTGCATTGGAAAATTACTCAAAACAAGACTCAATGTTAAATAAAGCTTGAAAGTTATAGTACTTTGAAAGAAAATAAAGATCAACTGAATGTCTGTAAAGTGATGTTCAGATCTAAGCTGTACAGTACTTTTATCTTCTTGTAACCAAGAAGTGAGAAGGAGTTTAATAGGAAAATGCAGAGCTCATAGATAACAGGGGACATGGAGTCATTCAGACACAGTATGTCATTGGATGGTACAAAACTATTGTCTGGATCAAAGACTATTTCAGTTTATTTAAGATATCATCCTTTTAAAAACTTTGTGAGACATTGCACTAAGGAAATTAATTTAATAATACAGAAAGCTATATTATTGAGGACTTCCACTAAGACAGATCACTACCTGGAGCAGTCCAGAGTGAAACCCTCCAAAAAAAAAAAAAACTCATATTAGTGGGGTTAGAACATGAATATTTCTGCAGAGTTGAAATTTAGTGAAACCTTTCATGAACATTTAGTCTGTGATCCTGCTACTTAATGAGATTTCATAACATTTAATTTTAAGGAATTAAATTCTGTATACATAACATACCTAATATCTGTCAATGGACATCCAATATTATACAAAATTGGATGCTTGGCAGAAGCATGAGGACCTTAAAATGTACGCCTTCACAAATATTAAATACCCCTAAATAAACAGTCTTCCCAGAAAGCAACTATAGTGTAATAATAACAAACTGAGAAAAAAGGATGTCTGAAATATGACAATAATGAAAAAATTAAGAACTAAGATGTAGATTGGGATCACAGGCGAGGGCTTGAAGCTTATAAAGGCTAATGGGTTATACTCATATAGCTACAAAAATGGAAAATATATGGTAGCAAGGACAAGCAGTTGAACAATGAATAAAATGGAATTAAGCCTCATTAGTTTGACATCTTGCAACTAGAAACAGTATATGTCATATGACAGTATGGTGGGGGGAGATATAGATATGTTAGTAGCAAAACAGGTAGCCAAAGAATGGCCAAACACCTTTAAAGGAGATTCTGGGAACTTTAAGCATGAACATACAAAATAATGATAACAAAGAACCATACTACAACTTTATTTGAAAATAAATAGTTTTCCTCTTTTTTTGAATCACTGCAGTACATTATTACATTTGTCATACTTGTGTCAAGTTGAACATTACATCGGAAGTAAGATTATAATGGAAAACAATAAATGAGACTGTACTGTATGAAACAAAAAATATATAGAATTCTTCTCAATCAGTCTATGGCACCAGCCTACTTACAGTGCTGGCATACTTTACTAATATGTCTGCTTTTTAGTCTCATTGCAAAGGTGATACCTGCCATTGGACAAGTTTGGCTGTAATATTAAATAGGATTACATTTTGAGAAGCAGCTTTAATATTCAGATTTTTTTCTTTAAGAGTACATTTATATGCTTTAATCACTTCTCAAGTCCTGTTGAGGGGTGTACAAATATAATAGGAGTAATTAAGGACAAAAAGAAAATAATCCAGTTACAGGACAAAAAGAGATGAAGTAGAGGAACTCAAGGAGAGCAAATGAAATAAAATGGCCATGAGATATCAGAAATGAGTGAACACTAACAAGGTATTACAGACTTTGTTTTAAACAATAACAGAGATAGAAGACATGCCCCAGGATTTAATTAAATCCATGTAGGCACCATGTAGAGCCTACATGGAATGTATCCATGTACACAGCCACGGTTCCCTCTTGGCAGTGCGCTATGCATTTTAATGATGGCGTGCTGCTGAGGAAGAGCATAGGAACAGGGATATTGAATACATTTAAGGAGAAGTGTAGAGGCTACCCATGGTTGTGGATGCCTGGTCAGATGTTATATACAAGGAGTGGCTCCCTGTAATGCTCCCCGCTACTGTTGAAATGCTGTGAATTGTTTTAAATGTCTAATATTTTATTTCTATGAATATTTTTTCCTCTCTGTATGTTTGTGCAGCATGGAGCCCTGTAATGCCAAGCTGTGCTCACATATAGACAGCTGACACCTGCTACACATCTAAAAATAGAAACCAGATGTAATTAATTATCATAATTACATTATTTTTTAAACTTTTTTTTAAATTGACATTTGCGCGGCGCAGCGGAGAGCACCACAGAGCCGAGCAGCACTTATACATATATAACTGACAGCTGCCAGACATCTAAAAATAGAAACCAGATGTAATTAATTATTTATTTTTGGGTCTGTTTAAGTGTGTTTGATTGGTGCGGCATGGTGCTCAGCAACACTAACAAGTATCCATAGTATATGTGAAGGTATACTAGTTTTCATAATATCCATGTAGCTAAATTTGTAGAGTTATAGCCTAATGCTTAGCAGGTCCTGGGTTTGAGTCTGTAGCAGTCATAAGATATCTGTAATTTAATTTAGTATATATGTTTAATTTTAAAAACAAATTTGTGAAATACAGAACTGCTGCTCTGTGCTGAGCACTGCTTAAACATGCTAATGACTACTACTGTTTGCACTGTGCTAATCCTAGCTAAAACATTGGTTGTATGAGTTTTTGCAATGATTAGCTCTGCTTAGCTGGTCTCCTCGCTGCTAAGTGACCCACCGCTTTTTTGAATGTTGCTCAATGACATGTAAGGGTGGGAAAATAGCCTATATTAAGTACAATAGGAGGGAATTCTGCACCATTCATTGGAGTCTGCTTATCTGCTGATATGCCAGGTAGTGTTGGAAAGGGTGCATCTTTCAAGTGCAGAGATGGGGTGTGCAGAAGACAATGGTCTTTGTTGGGCTCCTGGTAAAGAATTTTAAACTCAGGCTGATGTAGGGCAGATTCCAGGGCTTGGAATGTAAGGCAGAGGCTGGTATCCCCACTGGTAAGCAGTGTCGTCACCATTATGATGACCTGAAGAGGAGAAACAGGGGAACCTTGGACACCTAGGTCCAAGAGGCAAGAGCTGGGCATGACTCACAAATATGTAGGTATGTTTTTCACTGTTTTATCAAAATGCAAGCTGAATGTTTGCAAAACTGGTATGCATGATGGTGTGCTTCTTTTCCAACAGCTGCAGCTGAGGGGACTTGCAATGTTGAATCTCATGTTGGGCACCTGGCCAGGTTGTGCAGTGAGTCTGGTAATTATGGATTTATTATGCTAACTGTAGAGCACCAAGCAAAAAGAGTAAAGCATTTACTGCAATAAAGTAAACACAATAAAAACAATAGTGCAATAAATGGGCAAGTAGAACTGTAGTGCAATAAATGGGCAATTAGAGCTGTAGTGCAATAATTGAACAATAACAACTGCATTGCAATAAACAATAAATAATACCAATAACAGTAAGCAAAATGGTGTACAGCAGGATTGTGTTGTCATAACCATTGGAGTAGAGCTGTATGCATTGCTTGTCTATGGTAAGGATGCTGCAGTCAGGTGTAACACTGTAATAGCTGTAGAATCCAAAACTAATGGCCTGTAAACTATATTGATCAACTCACAGTATGGTCCAAGGCTGTCTACAGGCCAATATCAGTCACATATTGATCACTGTTCCTCCTACTTCAGGTAATAAAGGTATACGGGTGAGGTAGCCCACTCAATGGGCAGATATTGTGTGTAGACTTCACATACATTTATCAGCAATACCAATAAACAGTTAAGCAGCATTGTCGGTTCCTAAATAAATCTCTCTTAATATATGGGTGTTCTACTGTCACTGCAGTCAAGTATAACACTGTAATATTTATTTATTTTATTTTACATTTGTTGACTGGGATAGTCCGACTGGATATATGTCCATTTTCAGCGGAGGCCCAGGGAGAAAAGCTCCAGATAACACAGAGAGAACATAACAGATATGAGTCAAACATATTTACAAAGCCCTCTAGTAGGTACTCACAATATAGACAGCGTGTAATAGTATACAAAAACAACATGTTATGGAATAGACTTCCCATACATGTCAAGCGGAGCACCTCACTGGCCCTCTTCAAGAGAAATCTTGATGAGTGGATGGGAAATAGAAAATTCACCCCGGTGATAACTCCAGTGGCTCTACTCGACAGAGGCACTGGGAACTAAGGTTGGGTGGCACGATGCCAGGGTAATCCTATGGGTTAAGCTTGTAAAGGCTCCAGGGCCATTAGCCTAGTACACACCTATGAACCTATGAACAGGTTGCAGCAAGCTATTATGAGCAAGAGATGTGTACAATATTAATTTAAATAAGGCATTGAATAAATAGTGATTAATTAGGGTTAGTACATGGACAAAGCCAGTGCTCTTTAAAATACTGTTTGAGGCCTTTTTTTGAAGAAACTTAAAGAAGGTTCGAGGGTAAGGTTAGATGAAAGTGAATTCCAAGTTTTACCAATGGCATTGGCAAACAGGTAATAGTTGGTAATAGTTGTAGAATGCAAAACAAATGTCCTGTAACATGTATTTCTCAACTCATAGTATGGTCCAAGCTTGTCTCCAGACCAATATCAGTCACATAATGCTCTCATTTTCTCCCACTCCAGGAACAAAAGGTATATGGTTGAAGGAGCCTATATTAGGAGCAGATATTATGCTTAGATTTCCAGACACTTATCAGCAATGCCAATAAAGTGTTAAGCAGCATTGTTGATTCCTAAATAAATCTGTCTAAATGTTTCCAGTACAGCTGTATTCCTTGCATGTCTGTATTAAGTCGGTGCAGTCAATTGTTGCATCATTTTCAGATGACCCCTGCAGTCATACCTATTCGGTTCTATTCCCATGTCTGCCAACTAAGGCATGACAGCTGTCTAGTTCATGTACTTTACAGAAACATGCCTCTCAAGTGTCACAATTTCTCGTAATGTAATTAAAACTGCCTAATCCTTCTGTCACAGTATTATCAGCAAAATTATTACCTGGAATGCAATGTATTACCAAATCCACTTACAACACACCTTGGTAGCTATATATGAAACTGTTCTCTGTAGTTGTTTACCTGCATTTTTTATTGCTTAGCCTATATTGACCCATGTTAAAAGCTTGTGAGGTATGTACTTGCCACATCAGTTATAGGAGAATTGAAGTCACTGTACTCAAAACTGACACTACAGGGGGGCGTGGCCAAGGATGAACACAGGATAGCAGCAGATTTCTTCAGCTCCACCAATTTCATTACATTGACAGGAATTAATTACTTAAAAAATTAATTCTTGAAGTAATTTTCTTTCTAAATATGTTTGTTTTATATAGTTCTTGAACTATATCTAAAAAAGAAAGGAAATCTTAATAATATTCCTGTCAGAAATTACTTTGGAAATTTTCCTGTCAGTTTATCAGTCTGAAATGAGTTCCAGTAAGACAAATTCTCAAGACTCCAGCATCAAGAAAGAACTTCAGTCTCTGATAATTATAGTCCAGCAACTTACTGCTAAGATGGATAAAATGGATACTAAAATAGACACTTTCATAGAAAAACTACAAAACAAATAGACTTGTTACATATGGACCTGCAACAACAGAAGATCCAGATGACAGGCATAGAAGAAGCTGTGAATGACATGGAAAATAAAATACAAGAAGAGGAAATCAACATTGAGTTTCTGCTGAAACAAAATACACATTTACAAACAAAGCTGGATGACCTGGAAAATAGATCTAGGTGCAATAACATTAGGATTTTTGGACTGCCAGAAAATATTGAAGGTAACAATATTACTTCTTTTTTAACAACATGGCTCCCTAAAACTTTAGATTTACCAGAAGCATTCTCTTTTGGTATCGAAAGAGCACATAGATCTATAGCTAATACAAACTCTAACAAAAACTATCCTAGATCAGTTCTAGTTAGATTTCTATCATCTTTTGATAAAGAGATGGTTCTTAAATCTGCTTGGGCTAAAGCTCCTGTTAAGTTTAATGAGACAACTGTGCGTTTTGACAATGACTATTCGTCCATGGTAATTGCTAAAAGAAAAGTTTTTCTGCCACTAATAAGGGAGCTTAAAAAAGCACAGTTTAAAACATACCTTCTGTTTCCTGCCAAGCTTAAAATCTTCCTTCCTGATGGTCCTAAGGTCTTCGATGATTTAGACTCTGCTTTACTGTTTGTCAAAGAAAAAAGGATTTTGGATAAAATAGAAGAAATGGAATGGGCTAGTTCTTCATTAAAGAGATTGGCAACTGAAGCTTCCTGGAAGACTTCAGAGAAGAAGAAGAGACTAAAAACAAATGATTTGTTATATGTTTTTCTCTCTCATCATTTTAGTTCATTATTAATCTTTTGAATATAGTTCCTGCATTTCCAGAAAGCCACAAATATTTTGGAAAAGATTTAATCAAAGTTATTCTCTATGTGCAAAGAAATGTTTTGTTTCATAACCAGTCAAAATGCCTGAGGATTTAATGGCAGGCTGTGACTCGATTTGTTTTCTTTCTGAAAAAAGTAAGGTTAGTAATTTGATACATTTTTATCTTTATCTTTTTTTTCCTTCTTCTTTTATTATTTTCTTTGTTTAAACAATGACATTCTATTTAGATTATGTAGTGGGTAAAGGGTGGGGAGGGCAGGGAGAGAACAGTAATGAAAATATCATTAATAGAATAATAACATATTTATTTCTTGTAAAAGTTTATAAGTTCTTCAAATGCTATTTCTAATTATACTTTCTTGATTATACTGCTTATGCTTGTTTGTAAATAATCTGTCATGCTTTAACTAATAATAATCAGAACTAAATAAGAGTAAATAATATGTTTTATTTTTAACTCTATTAATATAAACAGTAAGTAACATTCCATTGTATATACTTCTTACAGCTTTCTCTTACATTTTTTATTTCTGCCTCACTCCCTTTTATTTTCTACTCTCTTTTCTTTTCTTTATTAATATATAGAAATGCTTTTGACTGTGTGGGCACAGTGAATAATACGATTTGTATGAAAATTGAGTTGGGAGAAGAATGCTGAGTTTTATTGCTTGTTGGTAATTTTGAGTTTAATTTCACTTGCATAGAGGCTGTGATGATCTGTGGAATGCATTGTGGAGGTTCTGTCATGTTTAGATGCATTTACACTGCTAAATGAATGTTTGTCACTAGTTTTAATAAGTTTCCGCCAAAATGTTAAGAGAGACAATCTGGGATGTGGGCTGTCTTATGCACAATGTCCTTGAGTTACCTCAGAATCTTCAAATCACAGAATTCTCACAGAGAAACTGAAAGCAGTTAGTATAAACATTGACAAGGTTATCACACTGACACACCACAGATTCAGGAAAAATACTCTGTTCATAAAATATGTCAGTTATAATGAGTTTAAATGATGTAGTTTCTTGTAGTAAGTAAATGTCTTATTTTAGAAGGCATAAAAATGAAACATTTATTTAAATGTTTTTGAAAATCTACTTAACAGCAGCATAATAATCTGTGTTAAAAATTTGTGTTCCAAACATATACTTTACTATAACTCATTTAATTCATCTGATTGACAAACATAAATAATCTTATTACTCTATTCTGGAAGAAATGTCATGTGATATATTTTAAAGCAGTAGGTTAGCATGATTGTAAAATCTGGTTACCAATATGTGTTTGCTGTGCATTGTTTTGTATAAAGCAGACAGATTTATTCTGGGGACAGCAAGTGGGATGGTGCTCTGCAGGGACACAACTCAGTGAGATCAGATATATATATATATATGTGTGTGTGTGTGTGTGTGTGTGTGTGTGTGTGTGTGTGTGTGTGTGTGAGTGTGATGGCTTTTTTTCTGAGAGTCTGCATGGCTATCCAATATGATTTGTAATGATTTCTATGAATACAATGTTTTACTCTATTGACAAAATGAATGTTTGCCACAAGTTTTAATAAGTTTCCCGCCAAAATGTTAAGGGAGACAATCTGGGATGTGGGCTGTCTCATGCACAGTGTCCATGAGTTTCCTCAGAAGCTTCACTCACAGAATTTTCACAGAGAAACTGAAAGCAGTTAGTATAAACATTGACAAGGTTATCACACTGACACCACAGATTCAGGAAAAATACTCTATTCATAAAATGTGTCAGTTATGATGAGTTTAGATGATGTAGTTTCTTGTAGCAAGTAAATATCTTATTTTAGAAGGCATAGAAAATTAAACATTTATTTAAATGTTTTTGAAAATCTACTTAACAGTAGCATAATAATCTGTGTTAAAAACTTGTCCCAAACATATACTTTACTATAACTCATTTAATTCATCTGATTGACAAGCATAAATAATCTTATAACTCTATTCTGGAAGAAATGTCATGTGATATATTTTAAAGCAGTAGGTTAGCATGATTGTAAAATCTGGTTGCTAGTGTGTGTTTGCTGTGCATTATTTTGTGTGAATCGGACAGATTTGTTCTGGGGACGGCAAGTGGGATGGTGCTCTGCAGGGGCACGGCTCGGTGAGATCAGATATATGTGTATATATGTGTGTGTGTGTGTGTGTGTGTGTATATGTATGTGTGTGTGTGTGTGTGTGTGTGTGTGTGTGTGTGTGTGGGTATGTGTGTGTGTGTATATGTGTGTGTGTATATGTATGTGTGTGTGTCTGTGTTTATGTGTGTGATGGCTTTTTTTTTTTTTTAGGTAATAACGCAGGTGTTTCTGAGAATCTGCATAACTATGCAATATGATTTATAATAATTTTTATGAATACAATATTTTACTCTATTGACAATAATGAATTTAAGTAAATGCTCATATACAAACAATTCAAGATTTTTTTGGAAGCTGTTGATAGAATTCACATGACAGAAAATAGATGCATCTTAATGCATGTAATGTCATAATCATATTAGCCAAAGTTTTTGATTTAAATGAATGTTAGAACATAATTTTCTCTCCTCTTTATTTCTAACATTAAGATTATTTGAATGCTATTAGAATACAAGTGTTATATATTACATAGATCTATATAATAGTATGAACAGTTTAAAAAAAAAAAAAAAAAGTTTATTTTAGTTTATATGATGCTGTTTTACCAAATGTGTAGTTTTGTCTTGATAGATAATTGAATTGAAAACTGTTAACCTCAGTTAAATATAACTAGTATTAAATTGATAAGGTGGTAGCTGAGGTACTGCTGCTTAGGGTAGGGGGTTAACTTGAGTAGTAAATACTGCTCTAAGTTGGAGTTTTCAACTCCAGGCGGGATGCAAGGTTTAATCCTTACATTATTTTCACTTGTTCATTGTTATATGTATATAGTTTTGACATCCACAATATATTTTGTACACTCATTGTCACTACAAACAAAATTGAATCCTATACAAAATCCCATAAGAGATTTAATAAATACAGCTATGTTTAAAGGTACACCTAAAAGAGGAGATGTAACATTATTTATCTTGTTATTTGTTATTTCGATCATAAGATTCTTGAGTTTTAAAAATGCCAAATGACATCTTTAAAAGCAATTTCTTTAAACATTAATGGATTGAATAATCCGTGTAAAAGGGCAAGCCTAATAAGATACATTAATCTACACAAGGCCAATCTAGTCTTCCTGCAAGAAGCCCATCTCTTGAAAAAAGATATTGATAAACTAGCCACTAATAAGTATACAGTATTGGTTAGTTCAGAGCACACTCAGAAAAAAGAGGAGTGGCTATTTTATGGAATAAAAGTATGCCCATTCCTAAAACCATTAAGTCTTATCAGGATGACAAAGGAATGTTTTGTATGGTTACAATACAAATTAATGGGAATACTTACACTTTAATTAATGTATATTGGATACCTGGAATTGGTATTAATACAGTGAAACATCATATTGATAAGATCATATCATTCTCTGTAGGGGATATTATTTTAGCTGGTGATTTTAATTGTATACTACATGAAAGTGATACTACCACTATAAAGAAAAGAAGAATTACATCTAATGCAAAACATTTAAATGATTTTGCTAATTCTTATCTTTTGAATGATATTAATAATCAGATAGAGTCAAAATCATTACCATACACCTTTTTTTCTAACAGATACAAAACCTATTCAAAAATAGATAGGGTCTTTATTTCTAACCAGATGGTAACAGATTTAATTAATTCCAAAATCATTTCATGTCCTATATCTGATCATAACTCAATTGTTTTCGAATTCATGATAAAAAATACTCATAATGTTCAGATCAAAAGGATACCAGCATACTTAACTCAGCTAAAAGACTATAAAGAATATATACTTTCAGAAGTACAACATTTTCTAGACATAAATAATACTCCTGAAGTCTCCATTGTCTATGTTTGGGATGCCTTAAAATCATATCTATATGGACAAAGTATCAGATGGTATATTAACAAAAGGAAATCTTGGGATAAGGAATTGTTAGATATTCAAAGTAAACTAGACTCTTATAAACATAATAATAAAGAAAATATTATGGACAAGAAAGTTATTGAAGAAATAAACAAACTAAATGAGAAATACAAAGAAATTTTAACTCATAAAGTTAAAATAACTTTAGAGAAATACAAGTTTTGTCTTATTCAATAAGCCCCAAATACTTACATAGACTTAAAAATAAAACAAAAAGATTGAATAAACAAAACCATATCAAAGAAATCTTTTCTCTAAGGAAAAAGAAGAATGTTTCTAGTATACCAGAAATACTGGATGAATTTAGAAATCACTTTCACAAGATTAACCATAACAACATTAACATGGAACCTAAATATAAAATAAAGGAGTTTATAACCACAAACATGAATAAAAAGCTTAATAAACAACAGATTAAACTATTGGACAAGAGTATTTCATATCCAGAAGTTATTACACAAATAAATAAGCTTAAATCAAACAAAGCACCGGGTAATGATGGTATTATACCAGAGATATATAAAATCCTTTCTAAAACTACATATTCATTAATACATAAGGTTTTTATTCTGGCCCAAACTGAGTTAATAACCCCCCCATCTTGGCAATATACATTTATTTCACCAATTTTAAAACCTAATAAAGATCCAACTAGATGTTCTTCATATCGACCCATCTCATTACTTAATGTTGATTATAAAATGTTTATGAGTATTTTTGCTGATAGATTGAAGACAATTATCCCCAGCATTATAGACATAGATCAGACGGGCTTCATTGTAAATAGAAATACTTTTGATAATATAAGAAGAACTTTAACATTAATTGATTTTGCAAACAGGAAAAAGAAAGATTTAACACTTATTAGTCTTGATATAGGTTCAGCATTTGATTCAGTAAGTTGGGACTATCTGTTTACCTTACTGAAATGCACAAATTTCTCTGATGCATTTGTAAATTTAATTGAGCATTTATACAAAGGAACGCTGGCTTATGTTAAGGTAGGAACATATGTTTCACAAAAAATACCCATTCTTAAAGGTACAAAGCAAGGATGTCCACTTTCTCCACTATTATTCACTTTAGTAATGGAGCCTTGGGCTAATTTGATTAGAAACAGTACTGACATAGAGGGTTTTGAAATAGAAGAAAATACAACATCAAAAATTCAACTTTTGCAGATGATGTTCTAATTACATCAGCAGGATCTAATTCTTCTATGCAGTCTTTATTTGATAAAATGATGAATTTTAAAAGTATTTCTGGTTTAATATTCAATGAAGAAAAACTAAAATACTACCTATATATACACGAAAAATACTCTCATTAGTGATTTTACTAAATATGTACCCAACTCAGGTCAGATAACTTATTTAGGTATAATACTATTTAAAGATATTAAATCTATTATATATAATAACTATAATACCTGTTTTCTTAATATACAAAATCTTTTTAATACCTGGAATAATATGTTTTTACTATGGAGGAGAGACTTACAATTATTAAAATGATAATATTCCCCAAGATTTTATACTTAATACAATCAATAATACTTTCACCTACAAAAATAACTATCAAGAAACTGAATACACTAATGTTAAATTTCTTATGGGCACCTAATAGACCTAGGATTGCATTAAAGAAACATACTAATAGCTGGTCTCAAGGGGTATTTCTTTTCCAGACTTTAATTTATATATTATCTCTTCTATTATAAAAGTTATTACTTTATTAATAGATCGGTCATATGTCGCAAAATGGAAAGATTATTGGGAGCTAATTAGTATGCACTTCATGAAAATCTCCTTAACACATAAAAATATGATTATAAATAACTCCATGTTGTGGTTGCTAAAGGAATTTTGTACTTCACCTATTACACCTAAACATATGGTCTGTTACCCATTAAATATTATTATTAGTTATCGTAACTTTATATTCATGCACCCTAAGTATAGGAAATGGAATTTTATTGTATTCCCTATAATTTATACTCAGGGTATGCTTATGTCATCTACTTCTGAAGGAGCTCATTTAGCTATAGATAATAATCTAAAGTACTGGTATCAGCTGATATCTGATAATAAAGTTAAAAATCTAGATTTCTTAAAACAAGAATTTGATCTAAGAGAAACTTGCTGGTTAGAGGTTTAGATCTTTAGACAACATCTCATTGATAGAATAGATCTAATGTCTATAACAGTTAAAGAATCTATTCCAAAACTGATTGATTACTTGATAATAAATTTACAGCATAAAGTTTCTGATAAAGGTAAACTTTCATATATACATAAAATTATCAGACAAGAAACTTTTTACAATGTAGATTCATACTGGAATTATTTCACCTCTATTAATGGGGACCCACCAACTCAACAAGATAAACAATATATATTGGAATCTGCTTATAGAACTACATCTTCCATTGTCTGGAGACTTTATACATGGAAATTTTTACATAGATCTTTTATACACCTTTGATGATGAATAAAATTAATAATAAAGATAATCTATGTAAGAGATGTAATGTAGAAATTAATGCTGACTGGGCTCATATGTTTTATGACTGTATGAAGTTGAAAGAATACTGGAAGTCAATTAATGAATTTTTGCAGGCTCTTTTTACAGATAATTTCATTATTTCTAAGTCTCTTATATTATTCAACACACCTGTACCTCAATGTGTTAAAAGATTAAGCTTCCCTTGTTATGGTCTATCCTAGCAGTGGCTAGGAAAATAATAACTAGAAATTGGATTTCAGATACACCTCCTTCGTTCAATGAATTTAAAAATGTTATGAATATAATGTGTCATATGGAAATAAGCACAATTAGAATGAGAACAACTAGAAAAACATCACATTTTATTGTATGGGATAATTTACAAAATTTGTTAAAAAAATTCTAATTTCAATAGCACAGTATTTTAGTTTAATTAATTGATCTGATTGTAGTGGATGTCTTTGTAAATACTTTAGTTGTTTTGTTGAATATTATAATAATACCTATTTTTAATTATTTGTATAAAATTGTTATGATATTTCTCTTATATGTTAAAACAATAAACTTGTTTTGAAAAAAAAAAAAAAAACTGACACTACACACCTGTATAGTATTTATTATCAGTGTTTTCAGGGATTTAATTTGCACTGTCAGCAATGGAATGTTTCTCTCTCTCTCTCACCCCCACCCCATATCTTCATTTATTTATTATTATTTATTATTATGATTTAATATTAATATATTTGTTAAACTATATTTTGGTAAATTGTGATTTATTATTGTTATGTTTTATTATGACTCAATATTAACATATTTTGTTAAACTAGCTGTTTTGTTGGCCTTATGGTTTAATTATTACTGGCATGCTGTTAACATACTGACTGTTACATTACTTAATATTGCGTTACACATAAATACATTAATATGTATTTGGAATAATAAATATGATGCTCCAGTCTGTTAATGCTAACAATGGTTTGGTTATTACTAACCTTAACTTACTCTTCTACCTCATTTGCAGCAGCACATCAAGGTAGGCCAGTTCCAGCAGATCTGCCTACCGTGTCTCCTCTGGCCATGGCACTGGGTCCCAGCACATCTGAGACCTAGACCAGCGGTGCCCCTTCTGCTTCACATGCATTACCTGCAACGTCAGGTAATAAACCCCTATGAGATGGGGCCAAACCTCCCACTGGAAGTGGTGGTGGAGGGGGGAGTTGTCACCTGGGCTGAGCTGCCAGTTTGGGTGCACAGCATAGTCTATCATAGTTTTGGCCACCGCCTGCACCAGATCAAGGACATGCTGGCCAACCTGGTGAGGCAGGCTCACCCTGGTGCCCATCCTCCACCACTGCCACTCCTGGGGCAGTGACAGAGCAATGCTAACACTCCCATGGGTGGGAATGTGAGTCATGCTGCTGCCTTGTGGAGGCACTTGGGGCTTAGATTCCACAACACCCTCCTTATCCAAGGTGTATACCTCCTCATGTGTCATACACTGCCCCTGTCTGCTGTCTTGTCTGTCTACAATTGCTTCCTCACTACCCAACATACCTCCCTCACATGTGCCTACATCCCTTCCTCAACATTCCACTCTCACCTTAAAAAAAAATGGGCACCTGTCCCAACAAAAAAAAAAAAAAAAATAAATATATATATATATATATATATACATATATATATATATATATATATATAATCCCATACATAGTTCCCCATTATGCACGTGTGCACTGGACAGACATAATGTGGTCCAATTGGCATGACAATGCATTAATATTGTCCTTACCCCTCTCTCTGAGGGTGAGAGTTCAAAGTCATGTACAAATTCTGTCAAAGTGCACAGTTGATTCTGTACAAGAAATGGATACCTGTAGTTCTTTCCTACTCCCTTCCTGCACATCCCTACCTGCCTTTCACTATGTTTTCCCGCTGCTTGCACACCATTTCACCACTATCTCCCATTTATCTTTTTTTTTTATATTTTTAGTGTGACGCTGCATGACATGCCACATTGAGCAGCTTCGCTAACCTCAGCTAAATAGAACTATATTGACTATATGTGTTTTTAAAATTGTAACACACACTTACAAAATAAACATCTGTGTCTTATTTTGAATCCAAGACCATTGCACCTGCAGACCACTGCATTAACCTGCCATGCCACACAACTCTTAATTAAAATCGGTGGTTTAAACAAAACATAGTAATTGCCAGTTACAGTCATTAAGCATGTTTCAGTGGAGCTGCCCACTGCAGAGCACCACACAAACCTGATTAAAAAGTAATGGAAAAAATGGCAGGATACCTTGGACTCTGGTAATAGTACACCACTGGAAAGCCAAAGACATAATAATGGATGTAAGTGAGTTCTGTGATAGCAAGTAAATGTGACCTTTTATCAGCAGCATGTAGAAAGACACCTGCTAAGGCATTAATGGTAAAATACATGTTCAGCTGGAACCCTGGTGCAGAAATACATTCATATAAAGCCATGCACATACTGATGGATGTAGAAAATGTTTGTCACACCTGTATGTGTACACATATATCTTGCAAGGACACCTGCTGCAGCAGTGATTCAGTAGCTCAGTCTGTTAAATACCTGTCAAGCAGTACATTTTGCCACACACAGTCCTGGATTCAAACCCAGTGGTATGTAGCAGTGGAATTATAGTATTACAAAGCCAGCAAATAATGACTGAGTCATGCACTCTTTATCCACACAATGTATATCAAATTACATTTCTGCATTTAACTGATGGAAGTCACAGGCCTGCAGGTAGAAACACACTTCACATATCCCTACAGCAAAGGTATACGTGCATAAAGTGTCACATTATGCATTGATATGGATTCACAGAGGATTTTAACTCAAGTAATGCAAATGAGGCCTACTAATTCATAGGTTCATAGGTAGGTACTAGGCTATCAGCCTGAGGGCCTTCGTAAGCCTAGCCAACAAGGTTCCCTGGCTTACGTCACCCAAGAAAGTTATTTTCCTGTGCCACTGTTGAGCAGAGCCACAGAAGTGATTGTCCAGGGTGTATTTCCTATTTCCCATCCACTCATCAAGATTTTTCTTGAAGAGTGCTAATGATGAACTTTGCTTGACATAGATGGGTAGCCTGTTCCAGAGTATGGAAAGTCCCTGGGACAGGAATATATCCCTCCAGCATATCCTGTTTATTGTGATGACAAGGTTTAGGTCCCTAGAGTGTGTAGCTCAGAGGGATTGGGATTCCTTTAGGTGTAGCATGTCCAACAGTTCTGGGTTTGACATAGCTTTATATGTTAGGCAGAGATCAGCTCAGACTAGGCTATATGCTATGGAGCAAAGCTGGAGTTTTTTGAGATGGTCAGTGTAGGGCATCTGTTTGAGGCCAGTAATCCTCTTTGTGAGGTACTTCTGTGGCATTTCCAGCTGCTGCAGATATCTTGTGAGGTGCATTCCAAAAGGGGCATTGTACTCTATAAGGGGTCTAATGAGTGTAGAGTAGAGGGGAACAATGACCTCTTTTTTCCTGGATGAGAACCCTTTTATAATGAGGTGTGCCACATAGAAGGACTTCCTGACTACTGTGGTGATGTGACTATCAAAGGACAGACTCCTGTCCACCTGGGTCCCAAGGTTTCTTATCACACATCCAGTGTTAAGTAGACTGCTGTCTATGTAGTAGTTCATGGGTACAGAGTTTTTACCAAAGGGGATGACAATGCACTTTTTGGCATTGAGCTTCAGGCCATGGATCTGAAACCAGGCATCTGTCTCAGCAAGGCCCTTCTGTAGGATTTTCACATCATTTGGGGACTCGACTATGGCTCCTAGTTTGCAGTCATCTGCAAACTTCATTAGCCAGAGGCCTTCTGTGCTATCCTGTACTTCAGAGAAGTAGATACCAAACAGTAGAGGTCCCAGGACTGAACCCTGTGGTATTCCACTTGTCACTGGTTTGAGGTCAGATTTGGAGTGTGCAACTTTTATAGTGTGGGTTCTGTCAGTGAGCCAGTTGGCAACCCATCTTGTGACATAAGGATTTATACCTAGTTTTGTGAGTTTAGCTATAATTCCAGAATGGGGGATGGTGTTGAAAGCCTTGGCGAGGTCAAGATAGGTTGTGTGAACCACCTTACCCTCATCTACAGCTTTGGTGACTGCCTCAAAGAAGTCAATCACATTCAGGAGGCATGATCTGCCTTTCACAAACCAGAACTGGGTGGGATCTACAGTTTGGAGGTTACCAATGTCTTTGTTTATGAGTTCCATGATGATCCGTTCAATGGCCTTGCAGACCAGGCTCATCAGGGTAATAGGGCGATAGTTCCCAGGATCAGTGGTGGCTCCCCCTTTGTGGAGTGGGATAACTGCTGCTGTACACCATTCAGTGGGCACAAAGCCTGATGTGAGGCTATGATTGAACATGGTGCTTAGGTGGGGAGCCAGTTCATTCTGAAGTTTGTGTAAAATGCAGCCTGAGATGTTGTCCAGTCCCATGGATGCTATGTTTTTAGTTTTAGAGAGTGCAACTTTTACCTGCATATTTGTGATTACAGGGACTCTGCATTCTTCCTGTATAGAAATGGGTCCTTTAGGGGGTGTGTGTGGGGGGGTAAAGTTAGCACTGAACCTATCTGCCAGGATGTTGGCAATATCAGTTGGTTCTGCAATTTTTGTGTTGTTGTGCTGTAACTCAGAGCAGATCTGGGTGTTGCCATTGAGATTCCTGACAGCTATAGAATGCTTTGTGGTTGTCCTTGGAATCAGTGGTGATTTTGTTTTCATAGCTAACATTGGAGGATCTTGTAAGGGATCTCAGCTTCTTACTGAGGCAGACCACGGAGCTCCTCCACTCATGGGATTTTACTCTCTTTTGCAACAATTTCTTCCTTCTGTTGTACAGTTTTTTAATGGCAGGGGACCACCAGATTGGCTTCCTTTTTTTTTGAGGATAGTGTCTTGATTCTGTTTGGGATAGCATGATCCACGCACTCATGTAAGTGCATTTGTGTAGGATTCAGCAGTCATAACTGTATTGTCCATCTGCATGGGTGTCATGAAGTTCAGCACTTCTGTCTTAAGAAGCATGAAGTTGGCTTTGGAGAATTTTTTTACCATGGTTTCTTTTATGGGTGGTGGGGGTAGGATGTGGATATAAAGGGTGATTAGCTTATGGTCAGATCGGACCAACAAGGAGTTGACTTCAGGTGTGGAACACCAGTCACTCATGTTGGTAATGACTAGGTCTAGGATATTGTTGCTCCTGTTGGGGGTGTGATAAGTTGTTCCAGGGCACTGGAGTTTATGAATTCCAGAAAGCATTGTGTGAAGGAATTGGTACACGTGTAGTTTTCCCAATTAATGTTGGGGTAGTTGAAATCACCCAATATTAGGGTGTTTGGTTGAACCTTAATATTTTCCAGTACATCAAGAAAAGAGGAGTGGGAATCCTGGGGCATGGTGGGGGATCTGTAGCAAGCCACAATTTGGATTACAGTTTTGTCCAGAGTTAGTTGCACTTGGATAACCTTGGATGCATTATGCTGAGCAACTAGCCTGGAGGTGTGGATATCCTTAATGAATATGGACACACCTCTGCCTTTGGTGTTCCGGTCCAGGTTACGTGGTTGAAAAGTGTGGTATGAGTTATAGACTGGTAGTGCAGGGGTGCTCTCTGGAGCCTTGAACCAGGACTCAGTCACTGCACAGATATTGATGTTCTCCATTTTAGAGTGCCTCGAGTGAGTGCATTTTGAGATTTAGACTTCTAGCATTGAGTAGCATTACCCTCAGTTTTTGCTTGCCTGTTCCTGTTAAGGTGGTGAATTTGTCATTTGAACCTTGCCTAAAAAAGGCACTATAGGGGTGGCAAGAGCCTTATCCAGTATCCAGAATCCCAGGATCGACAGGTGCAGGCCATCTCTAGCAAAGCATCATGGTCTGTCGACCATGTCATCCCAAGCAGACAGATACTGGATCCCCTTAGAATGACACCAAAAGCTTAGCCAATTGATGAAGTCAATAATTCTGTCCTTGTACTGCGGTATCATTCTGGGCGATGGCAGAATGCTACTCAGGGCAAGGGTCATACCTGCCTGGGCTACAAGATCGGAGAGCTCTTCCATGTCTCTTTTCATGTAGTCCGGGGAGGTATGTCTCAGGTCATTCACACCAACATGGACAATGACAGAGTCATATTTGTACTTGTTGTGGAGTGACCTGAGTGCGTGGGTTATGTGGCAGATCCTGGCACCTGACAGGCAGCTGACAGTAACCTTCTCCTTGTTTAGCCTGATGAGTGGGACATCATTGTGCCTGACTATAGAGTCCCCTATGACTAGTGTGTTGGATACATTGTTTTGCCTTATTGGCTGTGGTTGAGTGGCACACTGAGTCTTTGGGCTATGTGTCATTTGGGTTGTGTTGGGGGGTGGAAGTTGCTTGCGTTTCTGCTTTGGATGTCTCTGTTGCATGGGAAAATTATTATTGAGAGCCTCCACAAATGTTTTTGTGTTTCTATGTGTGGATTTTGGTGGTGTAGATTTAGTGGGACTATGTGATGAGTGTGCTGTGGTGCAAGTGTTTACCTTCTCCTCTTGAATGTCAAGTTCAGTCTTGGTTGGAGAGAGCTTTACCTCCAGTTTGGCTAGATAAGTGCATCTCTCACAGGTTGTAGTGTTGGGCAGAAAGGCTTGGGGGGGCTCAGAAGCTTATATACAGTCCTGGATACAGGAAATCTGTATCTGGACTACACTAGTTACAGAAAAGTAGAAAACAGGCTTACAGTTTTTTTTTAAACAGAAAGTAGCTAAAAAAGCAGTAAAAATAATTCAAATGTAGTGCAAGCTAGCACACTTGAGTATATGGCAATATTAGACCAAACACAGTTTAAGAAAATTCAATTAAATTAAAAATGACTTAAAACAAGTGCAGAAGGAGTATATTAGGAAGAATGTGGTAAATAGATGGGACTGGGGGGAGTGTCCCAGATCAAATCTACAGTGGGGCGGGCAACGGCAAAAGTCACCAAATTTAAACAACAATCCAGAAATAGGGAGTTGGGTAGGACAAAACACTTTCAGCAGAGATCTGAAAAACTATACTGTGAATATAAAATAACAGTGCACAACTCTGAATAAAATTAGTCCAGCAACAATTTACAGTACACATTTCTGAAGAACCAAAAAATATGCTTAGCTCTGTATATTTCCAGATAGTTTTAAAAGAGCTCTTTAGACACAGGTTCCAGCAATGGTATGCAGGCTGTTAACTAACAAGGTCTATTATTATGCAAGTAATCCTTCTGATAGTCAGATGACACAAGCTGTAAAAAACAGTTAAACCAACTTAAGATACAGCAGCCAGTAGGGGGAGGTGGGACAAAACACTTTCAGCAGAGATATGAAAAACTATACAGTGAATCAAAAATAACATTGCACAACTCAGAATAAAATTAGTCCAGCAACAATTTACAGTACACAATTCTGAAGAACCAAAAAATATACTTAGCTCTATATATTTCCAGATAGTTTGAAAAGAGCTCTGTTAGACACAGGTTCCAGCAATGATATGTCAGAGTGCAGCGCCCAGTCCTTCCAAACTCACAGTACAGATTAGCACAGCTGCACAAGTAACATACACATATGAAGCCCCTGCTTGTAACATGGACTGCGCTCATACACACTCCATATTACTAGCAGACTGTAGCAAATGGCCTGATAGTCACCCAAATGGTGGGCACATTATTATATTTATCCCCCATGTTGCTCAAGGACACAACAAGCATGTGGCCTAGTACTCTGTTAGTGATACCTTTGCCTAACATACTTGCCTTAATTCGGAAATTGCCTTAATTGGACTGGAAATAGTAGCCTCACTCCAGCTCTGCCTCTACAACAAGGCTGGTGCAGCTCCCACAGATGCTCCTACAGCTTGTTGTCCTTGAAAATGTTCACACTCTCTGCCTATGCCTATTACCTGCAGCACCAGCTGTAGCCTATAGCACACCTATCTCTATGTGAAAGTTGCTGCTACAGGCCTACCCTCTGTGATAAAGTAGTCTCCACACCCCAGTAATGTCCAGCACATCATATCAGAAAGGGCCCCTAATCTAAATGAAGGCCTTGCATATTGTACTCTGGATGCATGTGATTGGCTGATGATAGTGCAGATCAGCTGTGTTGGCTGCAATTAGCATTGCAGAACCACAGATTGGTTAAGTGGCAATCACCTGCTGGTGAGAAGCATGTTAAAAAGGCAAGCATCTGGCTATTGGGAACAATTCTGTATGAGACTTTCCTCACACAGACCATGTGTATGCAAAGTATTTACTATCAGCACATATCAGCAGAGGGTCTATATTATAACAGCGGATGCTTAAAATAGCGAATGCTGTATAATTGACCCCAAAAAAATGAAAACACAAAATTCCGAATAAACAGAACAGCGATTTTTTTTCTCAGGGATTTTGGTGGCAGAATCTGTCCCAGAGGTTGACATCCCTCTTCTGCCCTCATTGTAATCACACATAGTCAGTATGCCCACACATTCCCAGTCCCCGGAGGCAACAGATACTGGACATTCGAGGGTGGGGACATTGAACAAGAAAGTGTGGCAACTATGGCTCCACTGAGTGTAGGCACTGGCCATAGCTAGAGATCCAGTGAGATCCCACACAGGCAGATTGACAGGGGTGCTTGTAGGAGGCCTGCTGTTCATCCACCACCTGTTGCAGATGTCACATCACGGGTCACTCGGTGCATGTTTTTGGCCATTATGGAGGCACAGGCATGTTCTGAACAGAACACCAGACTTATGCTTAGGGTTATGGTTGCAGAACAGTCTGACATCTGTGACTGCTTCCACCACATTAGGGGCACCCTGGCTTGGTTCACTGATGCAGTGGACAGAAGGTTGGTTGAGACAGTATCTGTCTTGGACTGCACATTGCCTTGTGCTGGAACATTGGGTTAGAGTTGAGTGTTGGACTTGTTGATGGACTCATGGATGTAGGTCAGTAATACCATCTGCTGAGAGTCCACGTGGCCATGCACAATGACACTTTTGTAGTGGCAGTACATCCAGTGCTACAGAGGGAGTGTGCTGTCCACACCACGATGTGGCAGGCCATGGGCTCATGGTCATGGGTGTTCCCATGGGGCACATGGTCCCAGCAGGCAACAGTCACCGTCAGGTACTAGTACCACTTCTGACCTTGGGATGGAGGTGCCAGTGCAACTCCTGGCAGAGCCAGTTCCCGTGTTTGGGGCCAGAGACAGTGAACTGTCAACTCTACCATGTATGTTCCAAAGCTGTCCAACATGCACACATGTAGGGCTAGCACTGAGCTTGACTGTGTGCATGCACATGCTCACAAACCACTGTCAAATGCAGGTCACCTATAGACACACATGGGACCTTTCCAGGGTCCATCTTACCTGCTTCCCTTCCTGACTTACACGCATGCTGTCAACCATTTGGGTAAGCCTAGCCTCCTGCAGCCCCACACAGCAGCCTGCACAAATGATGATACTTGTGCCACATCCCTGTCATCCTCAACATTGATGCAGGGAAATGAAGCTATGTGTCTGATGCATAGGGTAATTGTATTAGTTAACATTTACTTGTGCAATCCAATGTTGGTTTGCCATGCCACTTGTAGAGTTACAGACAGATACTGTATGCTTGCATTTGTCATGAGTATGCCACATACTTTTGTGTACCTTATGTTGTATGATGTTGTAATTGCTATATAGTTACACAATGGCAGGTGTGTCGTGGACATATTTATGTTTCTGTTTCAAGAGTCTGTTGGGATAACCTATGGATACATACCGGCAATAAAGCCGCACAGGATGGCATGTCAGCACAGCTGAAATATGTCTTCAGCAAGGTACAGCACTATAAGTGCATGGCTCTATAGGTTCATATGTGTATAACAGGCTAACAAGGATATTGGCGGCATTCAGCATACTCATGCATCCCTAATCTGTGAAAAGGTCTGTTACCCTTGATAAGTGTCACCAGGGTTTTGGGAGCTAACACATCTACAAACTGTGGAGATGGAGATGACCCATCTACATTATTCTGTGGCCAGTACAGACATTTGTCCACCAACAGTTATGATTCTCTTGTTCTGCATCCCATTGTGTAACCTGAACATGATGTGTGTAACAGCAAATGCGTGCTTCACATGCATGGGGGGGGGGTCTGTTTCATGTAGGTTGTCCTGTCTGTGTTACATACCTGTCTCTCCAGCATGTACCAGACTACAGATCCATCCACATCTTCAGAACTTAAAATGACAGTGTTCAAAGTTATGCAGGTGGTGTATACATACTCGTTAAGGATAGATACACATCCAGAAGTTTTGGGAAACACTGTAATTTACAAAAGACAATGCAGGTGCCATTCACTACTGGAAGGGCACATAATCAAGAAATAGGCAGCTACAGGAGCAGCTCCATGAATCTATACACCCATTGTGGGTATTTGTATGTACGTGTGTCTATCAAGTTATATCATTACACCATGGATTGGGATGTTATTAAGTGACCACCAACGGTGTTGCTTAGTTGAGCTGCAGCTCACTTGCTCAAAGGTTAGTTCACGTCCTTAACTACAATGCCCTGGAGCAGTGCTGTAACATCCCCACAAGGGGAACCAATGTATTGCATCATGTGTTTATCAATATGGGTGACCACTGCAGCCCCACAATGTGAGGTCCTCCCTGGTGGGATCTGACCACAGATCAGACTCATTAAAGCTACTAGCACTAAGCCTCCCTTGCAGAAAATACAAACATAAATTTCAACAAAACCATTTATTACCTTCTGTGGGATGGTTTACATAGTTTGACTGCACCTCCCTCCCCAGGTGGGACAAGCAAGTATGCAGAGCTCTACACCCATGCATTATGCCAGTGACATTACAACTACAGGAATTTGACTGTACCTGACAGGAGGAACACAGGCTCCTCATGGCACAGCAAACCTGCTTGGTGGACAACTGCCATTATCAGGTTGTACAATAAGAGGTGGACATTGCTACGTGACAGTTGGGGTGAGGGTGCCCCTCTAAAATGAAGGCACAACCTCCTCAGCTAAAACAAGCACATAGTGTTGTTGTGATGTTGTGTAGACACATTAAGTGACAAAATTAGTCGCCTACACAAAGCAGAGCTACAATGCACAGTGTAGGTAAATGTGTAACCTCAAAGGACAGGCTCAGATTATCAGTGATCTCATACATAATGACGCCACATATAATGAGTCTGTACTCATAGCTAACCTATAGTGCCACAGGTTCTACAACTTCATTCCCCTGTCCCCACCACATGTGACACATGACATTCCTACAACCTGTCCCATAACTTTCATAATCTACAGAGCAGGTCGTAAATGGCCTCTCCATGGAGGATACACAGCATCTATTGGACATGCTAACATCACAGGCTTCATACTACATGGGATCTGGCAAGGATTACTAATACCATTGGGAACACCTTGCAATCATACTGAAACCATTGGCTGCTCCACAGCTGACTGGACAATGGCAACTGTTATACCCTTGCACAGAGGTGGTGCATGCACTGACCACCAGAACTATAGACCTCTTTGCCTGAGTAGCCATATCTGTATGGCAGTAGGGACAATCATCATGGAGCTGATCAGCACACATGTATGTGATCTACACACAGTTGAGTGCACACAGTTTGGATGTCTGATAGGGGGATCATGACTATTAAACATGGTGGACATTTTTGAGACAGTCACCAAGGACCTGGGTGAGGGGACATCAGGGCATACAACCCTTTGAACTGAGCCAAGCTGTCTAACTGTATCCCCCACTCAGGCATCATTTACAAAGCATCCACTTATGCATCAATGGTACTGTCATTGTAGGAGTCACTAAGTGGTCCATTGATGGCACACATACTCAACGTAGGGACATCTGCCTCCAATAGCTGATCTGTAAGCAACATTGTTCAACAGGGCTCAGTCCTGGATACTCTACTGCATGGAATCCATGTAACCACTATACAAATACTGAATGCCTATGGCTAGCAATGTTGGCTAATGTCTGCAAACTGTGAGCACTAATGGAGTCTGTGAATTATGTCAATATCCTACATGAGGGTATTGATGAACAAATGCCTGTTGACACAGTAATAGCCATAAACACCATGCAAATATATATGTTGTATCATTTACATCAGTAAAACCTATGTACCTGGTAAGTAGCACATCAGTCACATGTGATGTACATACTCTGGGGAGAAAGAAATGTGCACACAGACCTGGCCACAAAGGTTTACACCTAATGTGCTTGAGATCACCATGTCTCCCCAGTGATATGACAGGAATCATATGTCATAACAGAGGGCACAATCACCCATAACTGACATACTCATAACCTCCATGTACTTTTCCCTCAGCATGCCAATATCTGAGTACAATAGCCATTTGGTAAGGGTCTTTTCCAAGCAGTACTGGCACTCGCATGCAAAAGTATAGTCCCTCACAGGGGAAGTTCACATTTTCAGCATGTGTTCAATGGGGATCGTCTGAAATGAGTGTCATTGTAGCCTGTGGCATATAGACTACTCAGAGGTGATCTCTTCCTTGCATATTGGGCAATGTGTGACCCTGCTTGATTGTAAATTCTGCATATCTGTAGGTGGCATAGTAGATGGATTAATCACTCTAAGGACATTAACTTAGTATGTGACGCCTAGCAGTAATATATGCTGGTGGGACAGATTTGTCTAGCAGACATTAATTCATCTTTGAAACAGAACCCTGGCTAATGGCATGCAGTGCACCTCAACACATGCCATCTGTGTATGCCTGGCTAGGCAACAGTCATTTCACCACAGGGCTTCTTTCTGTGTCCCTCTTGAACTGGGGCAATATGTGCTGATCATGTAAATAAGGGTATACAGTTGTTTATGAATGTGAGGGCTCTGTGGCCATTATACTAGTGAAGTTCAAATATCCTATGATTCCATAAGTTGAAGTAAAATGCTCTAACAGCCACACGCAAAACATGGCTACATTGAGGATAGTACCACTTCCAATTACTATTTACAGGACATGGCACAATACACACACATAGTGCAAGTTGGCTTATGTAGATTAGAACACTTATCTATGTAATGTTACACACTACAGATCACAATACATGATGTACACAACACACCTCATGTCTGCTAGTACTATTAGTTTAGGACATATTATGCTTGATGACATCAGCAGGCCTAGCTTTGGTCAGGCATTTGGAGGACCACATCAGATGCAACAAATAAAATACTGCAAAAGCCCTACCTCATTCTAAGTTACTGAGGTGATCATATTTATGCCATATGGACATACACACACACACACAACAAGTGGCCTTGATTAGAGCCCCTACCTATCTAGTCTTCCACACTATAGGTCACAATACTTATCACATGCTGCACAGCTTAATTCTAATACTACAGTGGCAGCTGGTAGTCTTAAGGTAGTTGACATCATCAGGCCTTGTAGAAGAGGATAGTTTGGAAGCCAGCAGGAACTTACAGGGCCAAAAAATGCATAACCATTGCACTTGATAGCCAATGAGGGATTCTCAGTTGTTTGGTAGGGGATACATACACACACACAGTGTCCTGGAGTGAGATTAGAATCTCTACCTATCTAGTCTTACACACTATAGATCACAAAGCTTATCACAGGCTGATGTCTGTTTTATATGTGATTGCAGGCAGACTTCTTGTGGATTACACAAACCAGGCTTGTGTTGAATAGCATCTGTGGCCTGTAGAGTGATATTGCTTTATACTGTTATCTGCAGATAGTATTCTAGAAGTGAGATAACTGTTATTATCCTAGCTATGTGTCTACAGTTATCAGTATGTCCATATGTAGCTGCTTGCACTTGGATCGGCAAGCCTGCTGCAGGAGCAATGTGCCTTGCCCATGCCCGCGTAGACAACATTATACATTACACCACCTGCTCATCTGTTGCTGTTTATGAGGTGACATCCAGCAGGGGTCTGTAGGTAAGTGCATTATGTACTATTGAGCCTTTACTTTGGATCCTTTGAGCAACATTATAGATGTGTGATAGAACAGCTTTACTCACCATCATTAAGGCATGTAGGACAAAACAGACCTCCACACACATATTTATGTATATAACAGGGGTGTATATATAAATGTAGCTGTGTGTGTGTGTGTGTGTGTGTGTGTATGTGTGTGTGTGTGTGTGTGTGTGTGTGTGTGTGTGTGTGTGTGTGTGTGTGTGTGTGTGTGTGTGCATGATATGTATATGTGTCATGCAGATATATGGGAAGAGACTGAGATGTATGTTTATATATATATATATATATATATATATGAAAATATATAGAGATATATATGCTATGTATGTGAGAGAGAGATAGTGACAGGCAGCTATGTATACATGGATTCATTTTGGAATCTTGAATTTCCAAAACATCGAATTTCATATTATCGAGACCATATGACCGATGTTTCGGAATGCTGAGATTCAGAAATAAATCCAACATAAAAAAAAAAAAAAATTCAACGTTTCTGCAGGGGGGGGGCAAGCACCCCTGCACCCCCCAGACCCCAGCTACTTAAATATAGCAACTCCAAGATTGCACTACAGCAAGGAAAAGGGAAATCTCCCATTCTGTGCTGTATGCAGATCTCCGTTCAGAATTTTGAATTTCTAAAACTTCGATCATATGGTCTCAACCATATGAATTTTGAGGTTCTAGGATTCCGAGATTCCAACGGGAACCCGTATAAATATATGTATGTATGTATAGACATATCTATTCATAACAGGTTATTTTGATCAAGGAGCAACAGGATTGTGCTCATTTTAACTAAGTGGATGGTCATGCCCAGTGGGACTGTCAGTACTCATAAAGTGTCTCCAGCCCACACCTACCTGTACTTCAGTCTGGGATTTTGTGTGTTACAGACACTGACATCTGTCTCTGTTTCTGCAGTACTGCACTTCACTCAAAATGTCCATGGCATTCTCCAGCTGTGTGATATAATTAATATGTGACAGAGGTTCATAATGTTATACCACACACAGACTGACAGTCTGTGAAAACACCAACTTAATAATCCATCACATGCAAAAGATTTATTTATTTATTTGACATCTGTTTACCAGGATTGTCTGACTGGATATCAGCTGTCCTTTTTCAGCGGATTCCTAAGGAGGAGAGCTCCACAAGATTACAGAGTAATTTAATAAAAAATAGTTAACAAGGTTTCACAATGCTTAATAATAATTTTAAGAATTAACAATAGTTTAGAGAGTTTGACAAGTAGTTAGCAGAAAATTGAAAATTAAAAAAATAGTTAACAAAGTTTGTCAATGCTTAACAATAGTTTTAAGAATTAACAATAGTATAGAGAGTCTGACAAGTTGTTAGCAGAAAATTGATCTCAGAAACATTTATAGGTGAGTATAAGTATAGTGTATATACAATCAACGGTATAGAAATAAGAGTATACTCGATATGTACATTGTGTTCAATCTCCATAGGAGTAGAGTATAAGACAGTGGAACCATGTTCAGTAAGGGTGGCTAGTGTAATAGGCATGATGGGTTGGATTCAGGGAGCATTGTTGCAATTACATAGATGGTTTTCATGAAAGTGTGATTTAAGGAATTCTTTAAATGTAGTTGTGTGGTTTTGTGGCCTCAGGCGTGGGAGTAGGGTGTTCCATATTTTTGCAACTTCGTATGGGAATGGAGATTCCCCTGAGCTGTTTTTACATGGAATGACTTCTAATAGAGCTTTGTTACTGGATCGTAATTCCCTATTGGTGCTATAGAAGTTTAGTAGGCCTGTTAGGGCAGGGGTTTTGTCCGAGTGGTACAGTATTTGATGGGCTAAGTTGAGTTGGTGGCAGTGAAGTAGGTTAGGGAATTCTAACCACTGTAGCTTATGCAGGGACTGGCAGTGGTGAGAGCATGATTTAGCGTTGGTTGCAAACCTGGCTATTTTGTTGTAACATGTTGAAAGTTTGTTAAGGTTGGGCTTATTTAGATTTGTTAATACTGGGGATGCATAAAGAAGAGCTGATAGGAGGTGAGTTCTGGCGATGGCAGTTCTGGATTCAGGGGTTAGAAATTTGTTGCTACAATTGAGACAGGCTAGCTTTTGTGGACTTTGGAGATGGTTAGGGATATGTGTTTATTGTATTTAAGTTGGTGGTCAATTGTAATTCCTAGTAGTTTGCCCTCAGAAACAGGAGTTATGAGGGTCTTATTGGCTGAGAGAATGGAGAAGGTGGAGTCCATAGTCTTTGTTGGGGTGAAGAGTATTAGCTGTGTTTTCTGGGGGTGTAGTATTAGCTGTGAATTGTTTAGCCAGTTTTCTATTTTTGAGAAGGATTCTTGGGCTTGGGTTTGTAGCATTTGGATGTTGGGTGCAGAGCAGATGAGATTAGTGTCAAAATGCATATTGGATAATGTTGGCTTTTGTGATTGCTAAGTGGAGTTGGTTTGTAAAGACAATGCATAAGAGGGCTATGGAACCTTAAGGTATGCTGCATTTGACTGGGAGTGGGGGGATAGGGACTTGTGCCATTTAACAAATTGAGAGCAGTTGCCTATGTAGCTACTGAACCATTGTAATGTAGTATTATCAAGGTTGAGTTCAGAGAGGGAGGATAGTAGTTTATTGTGGGAGACTGTGCCAAATGCTTTCGATAGATATAGGAAGGTGGCAGAGACAAGTTTCCCTTGGTTTCTGCATGTGTTTATGGTATTGCTAAAGTTAATAAGGGCAGTGGTGGTGCTATGGACAGGTCGAAATCCATGTTGAGTTTGGGAGAGTAGGTTGTTAGAGAGTAGATGGGAGAGGAGTTGGTGATGGATACATCTTTCTAGGATTTTTGATAGGTGTGAAAGGATTGCAATGCAGTGGTAGCTGGATATGTCAGTGGAGGGGCCACCCTTATGAAGGGGGATAATGTATGAGGTTTTTCATAAGGATGGAACGCAGTGTTCATTGATGGATCTATTTATTAGTATTGAGATTGGGTAGGCTATGACCCTGGATGCAAGCTAGAGGAATTCAGCTGGGAGGTTTTTCAACAGCAAGGGTGGTTGGTTTGAGATTGGCTAGGAGTTTTTGGATGGTTGATGTAGATACTGGTTTAAGTGAGAAGGGGGTACTATTTGTTTTGTTGTTGATGATTTGCGGGGGGATGGTGGGGTCTGTATCATTTATGAGTTTCAGTATAGAGGAGGTAAAATAGTTGTTGAAGCTGGATGCTGGATGCTATGTCAAGGTTGGTGCCTTCTATGTCTGGTGGAGGTGTGGTGGTTTTTCCAAGTTGGGGAATATTGTTCACTGCAGCCCAGAATTTCTGGGTCTACTTTAGATTGCCGAAAACTTGAAATCTCAGATGCTCACATGAGCGAAAATGCAGGTATTCGATGTTCATTTTTTTGGATCACAGTACAGCGGAGATCTGGATATTTGCCCTTTCCTCACTGTAGTGTGGTCTTGGAGTTGGAATATATATTTAGCTGGGGGTCTGGAGGCACAGTCCCCCACAATACAGATTTCAAATACCTGCACATTCGCTCAAGTGACCGCTCAAGATTTTAAGTTTTCAGTGATATAAAGTAAACCCGAATTTCTGTGGGGAATTACTAAATTTATTTTGTAGGGTTAGGTAGTGATTTTGTTTGTCTATCTTAACCTGTTTTTTTTTTTTTTGCCTTATTTCTAAGTTCTAAGTAGGTTTGCCTAGTTGTGGTTGTTTTAAGTTGTTGCCAGGATTTCCAGGCACCTGGATACTTTCAGATTTGAACCATCAACAGCTTCACACATGTTAACTTCCCTAGTCCAGTGAGCCACACAAGCCAGGAAGTAGTCATTCATCACACAATCAACAGCATACATATGTATGTTATTATTCCTGCATTAAGTGAGACATGCAATGCATAATCAATTTCTTTGTTACTGCCCTAAGATTGCCTGGACTGCTGATATACCATTGGTGACTTATTGTTAAAGCAGTTTTATGGGAAAACTGCTACGCTAGGTATGGGGGGACAACACCACATGTTCTGCTGGGATACACAGCAGTCCACATATCATGTAACCCAACTCTTTAGCATCTCCATTGACTTATGTAGTGCATATTCCAACCATGAGGCCTAGTGAATATTAAGGAAAACATATTAGTGAACTGGGTAACTGTAGTCCAATGTAGATGTTACTTCTGTCCAAATAGCCTCCTATATGTCCTTGCATAAATGCAGCAGATCCATACATACAATTCCATATTGTAGTAATCCTTACAAGTATTGTGTAGGTTAGAGACTTACCTTGCGAATGCAGAAGTTGACAGAACTGTATTTCAGGCCTGACTCTGTGTAATGCAAGCAGTACACAGTAAATACATGGATAGGTACAGGTTGTGTGGGCTGCCTGCCATCAATTTTAATATATGTATGTGAGTAGGAGTAAGGTGTCAGTCCCTATGGCCTTAAGTTGTCAGTGAATGTGCTATGCATTGTCTCTTAGCCAAAGCCAGGTCATACTAGGCATATCTACATCTGCCTACAGGGACATCATCAGGGGGTTCCTCCTCTAAGTCTTCCTGTGACTCTGGCTGTGGTGACCTAGGCACTGGTGGGGGCTGTGTATCTCTTCCTTTTGCTGATCCTGCCAAACCTGTTTCCAGGGGATCATATGTAGCATAGCACATACTGTGAACATATGTGCACATGTGGCTGGAGAGTACTACAAGGCTCCACCAGATATATTGAGGCAATGGAACCATGACTTCAAAAGTCCAAACACACGATCTATGATGTTGCTAGTTTGTGCATGTGCCTCATTATGGCATTCTTGCATGGGTGTGTGTGCATTTCTGATGGGTGTCATCATCCATGGTTCCAGTGTATTGCCAGCATCTTCTAGTAAATGGCCATGTGGGATGTACCCCTTTGCAAACATCTGGTACAACTGCGATGAGTACCAGATATGGGAGTCGAAATAACTGCCAGGGCTGCCAGCACACACATTCAGGATAATCCCCTGGGCATTTCACATGACTTGGCAGTTGATGTAGTGGTACCCCTTGTGGTTGACTTAGATTCTACCCGTCTCACTGGGTGGTGCCTTGATGTGTACATGAGTGCAATCTATGGCACCCAATATTTCAATGTAGTGTGCTACATGGTAGAACTGTTGTATATTGCTGCCCCCCACCTCAGCAGTGAGGGGAAAAGAAATGTGCTCACTGACATGTGGTAGCATGGCATCCAGGAACTGGTGAAGTACCCTGGATGCTGATACCCATGACACCCCCATCATGTCCCCAGTTGATCTTTGGAAAGTACTTGTAGCTAGTATCCTAAGGGCTGCACATACCTTTATTTACAGTGGGATGGGTTCCCCTCTGTTGGCTCTGGGTCTGAGTTGAGGGTAGCAGAGTTCAGTGAGTTCTTGTAGTATGTCCCTGTCCACCCTGTACTGCTCTACAATCTCCAGCTCATGTAGCTCCTAGAAGGTTACCCTGGGCCTGAACACTCCTCTCCTTCTCTGTCTATGCCTATTGTCAGCAGCAGCAGCATTGACTTCAACATCTAGCACATACAGTTGTAGAAGACCTGCAGAAGGCCCCAGCATTCTCTCAGTTAAAATCCCCAAGTCTATACTCTAATGGTCCAGAGTTTGGGGGAAAAAGCAGAATGTATGGGGTATGCATACTTTATAGAGCTCTGCTGTAAGTGCAGAATGTATGATTGGCTAACTATGATGCATTCTACCTGCTTACAATATAATTAACATCATTTAATGGCCCTATTTTAGCTTAAACAAGGGTCAAAACTAATTAAATACATTTGTGTCCATATATCTACATTTTTACAGCCCCTTTTGTCTGTCTACACTTCTGTACACTGAATTTTTCAACATATACCACAGAGATAGATATGGGGTCCAAACAGATGCCTATCTGCTTGCTGGATCACTCTACCTGCCTCATTTGCATGAGATTCACCTGCTTGTGAGGTGATTTGCATGCCACAGAAGTTGCCGTGTTGGCGCATGCATGCACGCTGTCAACAGCGCTTACTGAATCTAAAAATGTTTTTGCCTGTGTAAGCAGCGTGGCGCAATGCCTACATGGATTAAAAATGTGTAGGCTTTATTAAATTCCTCCCATAATGTATATTGCAGTGACTAAAATCTGCAGACACTAAAACATAGGTAGCTATTGCCAGGTATGGCCCTCAGATGGAATTAATTACATAGTTTGGGCATTATTTTGCATATGAAAGAATGAAAATGTAGCACATATTGTCACCTATCCTATAAATTACAGTAGGTCTGTATAAATTACAGCAGGCCTTTGGGCATCAAACCTAGGCTATACACCTTAAGTACAAACTCAAACTTGTGCACAAAAAATGTAATTACATGCAAAGGGCAAGTGCATATAAAGTGCATATATGGCTATTACATCAGCTTTGGTAGGTTTGAGTCTTCTTTCATTATGTTTAATACACTGAAGGATGATAACCAAACTGCTTTCAGAAAAAATAAAGGATGACATAGTCAACAAGCATTACAGCTACCTTATCTACCTTTTATACTATGTGTTGAACATTATCTGTGCATCATAGATACATCAGAGTTCTAATTAGAATGATTTGCAAGGATATTAAAAGACTCAAGACCCCAAAAAGCATTAAAGTGCAGAGAAGAGATCATCAAAGGTAGGGTCTCAGAAAACCACATTGTGTTCACATCTTGAAGACAACATACTAAATAAACAGGTCCTTTGGAGGAAATCCATGTTGGGAGTGCATGTATTCAATCAGGATCCAGTGGCCTATTGTGTCAAATATTTTCAAGACGTCAAAGAAGAGCTCAAAAACAGCAAACTAGAACAATGGTTCTGCATTAAATGTGGTCTTGTTGCTCTGATAGCTCCCATAGCTGAACTGCTATGATGTTTATCTGAAAGAAGACATGATGTGGGGAAATTTACTACCTTTTCAAATGACCTTTCAGCTAAATCAAATGTGAGATACTGGGTAGAAATACTCCATATTATAGGGAATATATTGTAGCTTCTTACTGACTCAAATAATTAAGGCCTGCTTAATATACAGGAAGTAACTGAATAATTAGAAAGGTTCACATATATGTAAAGTCTTTGACCAAGGATATCTCAGTAGGATAAATTAAGTCTACCTAGAACTGGTATCAGTGTCTACATACTCAGTTGCAAACTTGAAATCAAACTCATGACTTCTGAACAGCCATTGGCTTGAAAGTTACTCCAAAGGCAGTGTGATAGCCGGCCTTAGGCATAGGCCAACTAGGTAGGTGCCTAGAGCGCTGCTGTAGCAAGGGCGCTTTTCCAGTATTTTTTTGGTGTAGGTAGACCAGAATAGGAGCACCGGGTAGTGTGGCGGGGGGCACCATGGAGCCTTTTTGCCTAGGGCACCAGTTGACCTAAGGCCGCCCCTGCCTGATAGCACTCATTAAGGATCGCTGCCATACTCAGCAATGCTCATTCTAGATTTACCAGTATAATCTGGTTGCCCCATGTAAAGAGTTGTAGGAAGCAGCATGACTGCCTGAAATGTTAGTCTGACTAAGAGAATGGCTTATCCTGTAAGTTGGAGGTGAGGGTTTATATTTACAAAATCAGGCACAGGTGATCTGTTTGCCCTTGGGGGGGTCCTAAATAACACTATCAGGTAAGAAAGTATGATTTTACCATTCTTGATGAGACAAGTTCACTAAGTCTGTAGGAAATATGCTTACCTGTTGAGGTTACCTGAAGGATACTTTACAATGTGAAACCTTTTCTCTGGTTTCTGCTATACAATATGGGACTTAATAAGCCTTCTTCCCTTTCCATGGGATGGAAAGATATCAAAGGATATCAACTGTCATCCATCCCTAGCCAGATCTCCTAGTGCTGGGGCTGATACTTGAATATGGACCATCCAGGCTGATGTCAAGGCTTTATACCTATGCATAACTGATCCATTATTTAGTTCCCTCCTTTTCACTAAATTTCCATTCTTACTGAAATGAGACTGGAAGGAAACATAATTAAAGTTTTCTGAAAGCCGAAATGCTGGTTGATAATATACAATGCCAGGTTAAGGCATATACCCACCCATCACCTGATAAAGGGTACCAAGTCTTCTTGCTGACACTGTTATATCTTGACTAGGTTTGCCTCTTTAAGGAACAGCTAGCTTACTAATAGATGATTTATGTGGCTGTGTAAGGAATTTGAAAGAAAAGGGAGCCCCAGCCATATAATCGTTCATTTATAAGCATTTATTTTTTGTTGTTACTCTGCTTTACACACCAAGGTTTCCAGATTACTTAAGCAAAGTCAATTTAATAAATAAAAGCAATATAGGTTTTCTGATTCTCATCAAAGAAAACAAATGGGATGGAGAGGAGGCAGAAAGACGGTCATAGAGCAATAATCTCATATTGCATAATCAAGTATGCATGCTATTCTACAGTAGTAAGCACTGGAAACTACTAAAAGTTTCTGGAAGAATGGTGATTACATACATGTGATATGCAGGCTGGATGTCCTTTGGCAGTGGCAAACCAATAATATAATTATGAACTTTCAGGCCATTTGCTGTCTCCTTTTTTTTGTTTCTTTCAATGTCTCACTCTCACTTGTACTTTTTTTCTGACTGTAATATAAGACCGGCAAAACAACAAAAGAACTAGCTTGGATTAATAAATGACAATAAAGGAAACTAGCATTGGGTATTTTCCAAGACTAAAATAAAGCAACTTTTGAAATGATGCCATGTTTGAGTTTCACTTCTGTGTGCTTAAAGCAATTATTGTGTTACCTTGCGAAATGTGCAGCATCTTGTGTTAACTGCAAATAATACCATACTGCATAGGACTTAACAACAGTCAGTCAGCTCCTAGAATTCCTGACAGCTTAAGTTGTATTTGAAAAGAAGCAGTATGCTGTTACTGAATGTTGCAGCAGGGTGACAGCTCGCTGCTATGGTCTGCATTCTTACTTCTTGGCTCTGCATTTCAATTTTCTGGTAGAGTATCTTCTTTGGGTAGTTTACACATCCTCCTTGCACACGTATGCATTTTGTCAGGGTGTCTAATTTCTTTCATTATCCCAAAGATTTGCTGTACATCATATCTTTCACATTATCTTTAGGTGTGTGCACCATATTTGAATGAGTGTATATGCAAGTGCGATTCATGCAATGGGCTAGCATCCCATCCTGCATTATTTTGTTTATTTTTATTCCAGCTGAATGCTTGCAGTTTCCATTTTCCTCTTGTAACCATGGCTTGGATGAAGTGTGTATTTAGGTAGTGAATAAATGCACAAATGAATGCATTTATTTATTAATGATGATGCAGTCTTTATTGTAGGGAGAAGCGCATTGCCTAGATTTAATTGTGTTAGCCTAAATTAATTTATTGAAAGAGAAAGGTAGAACAGAACTCAGTAGTTGTTATAACTTTGCACTCTCTAGTAAGAGGAATTGGTTGTGATAGTTATACACATGTGCCTTCAGTTTGCAACAGCTTTCTTCTCTTAGAAATTTGTTAACAATAGCTGTCAAGTTTGGGCATAGCTATAATTGTTATACCTTCACTGACAATTAAAGTTATGTTTTAATCAATTTCAGTAACTAAGTGCACTTTATTTTCATATTATGCATGAAAAAAAAACAGGCACTTTAAATATTTTCCACAGAAAAAAGTAATGTCAGTAAATGCATGTTGTCCATTAGTCATATATACATACATACATGCACAGTGCTTACACTGAATTTAAAGTAAAATCACTGTAGTTCAGTGTAGCTGGTTTTTTTTTGTTTGTTTTGTTTTTTATTCCTAGTGTGCCTGGAGTAAAAGTGACATCATCTAAATAAACAAGCATTTTGTAGTGTTTGTGGTTTATCTGCAGATCATGGACATGTCCCATGATTCCAGATGGTTTATCTTCAGAAAACAAATGAGGGTCTTAGTTTGATTATCTGACCTCCACTTTTAAGGTATATTTTTGTATAATTATGAAGGATGTGATTTCATCTAACAGTGTAGTAGAAACATAAACCATTTGTAACTGTTTCCCTTAGCCTGGGAGGTCTGAACTTCCTCAGCAAATACAATAATGTGAATAAACTAAATGTTTTTCTCCCTAATTAACGATGCTACTAGACAGTTCAGTTGTTTCAAAAGATGGTTATATCTTTCATGATTTTTTTGATTGTCACTGATTGAAAATAAGGTAAATGAAATACAGTTTTCCATTTCTTTAAGACACCAGATTTTATTCACAAAGCAAGAATTATTTCAAGAATGCAGTGTCCATGGATAAATGGGTACCACACATACTTAGAGATCAGAAGTCTATGGGTTTTATTCCCAGACCGGATATTTAGACTCATTTTCCAATATTGGCAAAGTATTACAGCATATGGGGGGGGGGGGTACTCCATCTGCGTTCCATTGGATAAAACAATATAATATATACTACTTCAACAGGGAAAAAAAAAACAGAAATTGATTTTAAAACTGCAAAACAAATGTTTATCAAAACAACAAAAAGTTGTTTTATCTCATCAGCTGGCTCACTTTACAAAGTATCTGATACTACCAACTGGAAAATGTTTCATTTAAATGTAAAAGTTAAAAACTGAATCCATCAATAATAAAAATAATTCAATTACAGTATGAATTTCTAATAAATTTACAGGGTTTTAAAATAGCATGCTTTACATTTCCTGTATATATTAATACATTATAGCAAAAGAAAAAAGCAGACTACACAATGTTGAACGAGTTTAATGAGAAAATAATACCAATTCATGTTGTCCTGACTTTATCTAGAATGTCCTGCAACTGCTGTATGGATGTATTCTTTCTTCACCATCACAATCTTGCTGTGGGACATAGGCTGACATTACACATACCGCTCTATCCTCATACTGGAGTCTGTTTGCTATGCGTCTGTCACTAATTCTGATGACATCCCTTACTATCTTCTGAAGCCTCCCCCTCATCACAATTCCCACAGCATTTCTAGTGTGTCCTCTTCATGAGTGGTAGACTCCTAGTAGCTTTGGTGCACTGCCCTTCCATCCTGTCTGCTGGATACATAGGATGTCTAGCCTCCTCCTAACCATCATGTCATCCACTTCCAAGTTGTCCTGTCAGTGCACCCACACTGAGTGCAGCAATTCTTAGTTCATGTTTGGAAGATTGATTGGTTTTATGTGCAGCTTTCACTCAACGAAGATCTCCCAGGCAACCCAATCTGGGCAACTGGACACCTGCTGGCCAGTAGCTTATTGACCTAGGGCTGCTGGGCTTTATGGAGGCACATAATGCTCAACAGGGGTACATACACCCCACTCAGCAATAGCATAGGTCCCTGGTGTAGGACAGGTTCTCAACTCACTTATCACTGGCAAATATCCATTGTCCATTTGGTGATATTAGTCAACACAAACAAATCACCTAGAGCCATATTTTACACCATTGGCTGGGTAGCACTGACATGGCACGCAATCTGTGATCTGTGTTCTTCTATCTTCTGGATACTGCTCACCATAGTTAATGCCCAAAATGGTTGGTCTATACAACTCTCTCTCCTACAGGCACCATCTAGATTCTGTGCTGCTTCCCACAACTCCATCCTTAGGTGAGTTTGAGGTGGAGACAGCATGTTTTGAGGAAACGCGTTCAACGTTGTGGAGTCTGCTTTTTTCTTTTGCTATTTGGACTATTTTGATATACTCCACTTTGTCACTTTGTTCACTTTTTTGTGCACTTCTGGTATATTAATACATAATTTTACCACTGACAGTCTTATTAGTTATCACAATTTGTTATAACAGAATAGCTTCTTAGACATGCATATTATATTGTTATGAACAAGATTAAAATGTGTGGCTGCAGGCCTAAACTTTTTATTTCTAATAATACCTATTTTCAGCTCATATAATCTTGTATATAACATTCTATTAGCATTCCCCATATGTATCAATCAACAAGAAAGCTAAGCCCAGTTTCTTATATTTTTGCATGGTAACTAAATTTTCCAATGCTGTAAAGTTTAATTCCATTTATTTTACAGGATATTAACTAATATTGTCATA